>NC_056744.1:1003662230-1003689730 GCF_019279795.1 Protopterus annectens | reverse complement strand
TCAAGAACTGTAGCTGAATCTATTTATTTTGCCAGTTCAAAGCCAGATCTGTAAATGTGTCTGCATGTAGTAAGTGTGGTTCTATAGCTCTTATCTGTCTCTCTTGCATGTAGATCTTTTCTGCTCTTCATAACTTCTGAAAATGGGTACTGCTGGTTTGGACATCTTCATGATGTAAACATAAATAAATGCATCTTGAAAAATCTGTAAATCAGCTGTAAAATGTATTTTATTTATGCACATATTTGTAGAAGATGCAGACAGATTTTTTTGTCTGTGGATGCATGATTGCTGTCTATAAAGGCATGCTGATTGTTAGAAAACAATTACTTTATTATGTTGACCAGTGTCACAATCTGCAGAATTATGCATGATCAGTTTCAGTTTCCCAGTGCTCTGGTGTAGAATTAGGTGTGCACAGTTTTGTTTTCCATTGAAATGTTTGCACCAATAGGTCTTATCTGTTGTTCCAACACAAGAAAAAGCGTGACTGCACCCCTTAGATCAGTAGTCTTCTATCCAGCTTTAATCCCTCTGTACATGTCTCTAGCTGAAAATGTTCAAATTCTACAAAAACAGCCTGGTTAAACTAAGAAGCCTGTTATTATCAATGGACATTAGAACTAATGGTAAGCCACACATACACAACCCAAAATCATTATGAAACAGCACCATCCTGAAACTTGCTTTGTATGAGTATTTAATTTAAAAGTATATGAGGGAGACCAACCCCTTCCTTTTCTTTCTTCACATCCTCTGCTTAATTTGTGATATTGAACCTAATTGCAAAGCACATATTGAAAATGATATTTCAGATGTGCCCACAGTGTTTAAGACTATTTGCTTAACACCACAGCTGGTCTACTTTTACTGAGTGCTTCAGTTTGTTCGACCACCTGCCTTATGATATACTTGTTAAGGTGAAAGTCTCCAGGTGGTTTAGTGTGCGTGCAGTTACCAGTTTGGTGTCCAGTCTGATAGATTGCTGCTGGAGTACATGCTCCCTTGCTGGGTGTAACCCTCCCCAGTCACACTTGCTAACAAATGGGCAGAGTTTTCATCCCTATCCTATCCCCAGTTCCACCCATCCTTGCCTGCACTACATTTATAATTTCATCATTTCCACTGGTATCATCATCCACCTGTCCCATACCTTTTATCATATTTATGGCCACACCTTTATAACTGTAACTATGACATCAGCATAGTCTCTTCTTCACCTTCTGACTCTTCTGACCCCTTTCTATGTCTCCATCTTAGAAATCATCGCAGTCTTTGTATAAATCGTACTACTCTCACCTGTACTACTACTAACACACATAACTTCATACAATAATCACTACCCACATGTTACTGGTAGAGCTCTTATACTGCTTCTGCCAAACAAAATGTCTCCCATTTTCTTCTGTCAGTAACCCCATATCTGTATCAATGGGCAATCACACTCTAAATAAAAATGTTGTGTCTTTCGGCTTATCCCGGTTAGGGGTCACAACAGCGGAACTCCGGTCCACTAATATTAAACAAAAAATCAAATACAAATGCCTCTGTTCTTATCATCACCCATACTTAATTATAAAGCTCAGTTGAGGTGATTTGGGGCAACTTGTCATCCTCTAACCTCAGAGATAACAGCACCAATAACTTCCCTAATACAACAATCTCTCCTATAATTCCACCTTGCTCTTTATCTACTTCATATTAACCTACAGAGTGTCTATAACAAACACCATGAAGTTCATGTGTGGATTGCATTGATCTTAAGGTATCCTAGATGCCAGAGAAACTTGGCTCCGATGTGAAATGATGAATGAAGAAACTGTACTACCAGGCTATAATATTATCAGGCTCGATAGATCCAACAAAAAGTTATGTTATTATTTATAGGAACATTTTAGACATTTCTCTTTAACATCACACACTAGGTACAATCCACACCAGATTGGATACTAACTTCCTCTCCTGATAAAATCTCATCACATGGATTGCTTTCTGGTATGCTAAGTGATCACTTACAAATCTATGTCATCAGGCATCAAAACAACAACCCAAAATGCATCACCATGACCTGTTAAGGAAACTATTAATCTTTCATAAACACATTAAAACTAATCACCCCAAAATAACTTACTACAGAAAAGACATAATTCTTTATAGTCCCATCCAACAATACAAAATTTAAATTATTTATTAAATTATAATGTAATATATGTTTATGATATATTAAGTACAGGTTTCTTGAAATAATATATAAGGACACAAAAATAATATTTTCCTAAATACTACATCCTTCTGAAGCCACCAGTTTATCTTTTACTTCCAAAGTGACTGTTTACTAATTGAAATTAGTATATTATTTCTAGATTACCTTTTATATGTGGATAGTACAACATAATTAATCTATTTTTTAACTAATACTTTATGAGAAATGTGTGTAAAGCCTTACCTATTTTTGCAGGATTTGATTTGTATTTAAGCAATAACCAATGAGTGAGTATGGCTATACTGAGGATTTACCCATGGCTGGTGTAGTTTGATCACGAGGGAGAAGTCTGAATGATTAATCAAAGCCAACCATGGGTAAATCCTCAATATCTTCAATGTAGCCACTCCCATGAGTCACTTATTCCTATTATACAATGACATTCCCCCGGATTCACTAAGCGGCAGTGTAAGAGGAGGACAGCAGCGCACCATGCATAATAATGAAAGTGAGCCGCTGGAGCTCCAAATCCTACACTGAGCATGGACGAGTGCAGAGGGCGTGTCTGAGAGCAGAGCACTCAGAATAAACATGCCCCTGCAAAGTAAAACAGAAGAAAGTGTAAATAAATGAGCAAAACTGCTCATAGGTATCCACATATCTCCACTAACAGTCCCCATGTGTTCAACAGCAACAGTACATTGAAATAAAATGAAGAAACCCTTGTATTAATATTGTTAAAACCCAGAGTACAGCTAACCGTAGGTGCACGGGTTTGCACATCGCCTAGCTGCGGTTAAAGTAGCTGAAAAGGCTGAAGAGGATAACAAGGAATATATATGCAAATGAAGCAGCACAGCAATAGTGGAGTGGTAAGAGCATCTGCTTAATGAACAGGCATTCCTGGTTCGAGTCCCACTGCAGCACAAATCATTTTCCACGGGAAATCTGTATATGAACATAATAAACAGTGGTAAGCATGTTCAAGTGTGTTTGCATGGGGGTAAGCATCGCCCACACAGAGTAAGCAAAGTAGAAGCTAACTGGGTGTAAGAAACTGTAACTGGAGGTTAGCAATGCTTACCATCAGGCAAACCCGCGCAAACCTGCTTACAACCACTTTAAAGTGCCTTAATCACTCTGGATCCAACGGACCAAGTTCTGCCCAGCAACAAAATAAACTGCCTCTGCAAGGCTCAAACTCAGGACCCTGTACACTATAGTCACAGTAGTTAACCACTACGCCATCATAGCAATAGATAAGTGAGATTAAGGCTATACATCCCATACACCCACATGGATTTATATATATATATATATGTATATATATCTATATATATATACATATAAATATCTATATATATATATAAATATATTTATATATATATATATATATATATATATATATATATATATATATATATATATATATATATATATATATCTATATATATATATGTGTGTGTGTGTGTGTGTGTGTGTGTATGTGTGTGTGTGTAAATATACACATGTATATAGCTAGGATATGATACAGCAGTTATGATTTACATATATTCACAGGCCATGCAAATGGGGGTGAGGGGTCCAATCAACAAACATGTAACATGTAGCATCAACCCCACCCTCCCCCACCTAGAGTGGTGAAACATACAGACACACAATAAAAGTAAACACACCACTGCTTCCCAGACTACAGGCAGGATACTACCAGTGGGAGAGACCCATCAAGTCCAGTCTTGAAACAAAGACATGTATGTCCCTTGTGGGACACCCAAAAAGTCAAACATATTTGGGTTTCCTGCCATTACACCAATGTCAAATGGCAGGCCACACATTTTCCCAGTTTACAAAGTAGGGGAAGCCTGATGATCCAGGGGGTGGACAACATTCGTGATGGGTCCCGAGAAGTGGGGAGTGGGTACAGTGTACAGGTATGGCCAGACCTGACCTGCACCCGGAGTAAGGAAGAGTGCCGAAGAGGATGTGTGGATTGGGAACTATGGGTATGAAATTATGGGCCTAGCTAAGCAGGTGTTGGCTGCAGTGGGCCTATGTGGACCGCCCCAGGGATGTAAGCAATAGTGTGCATTGGGCAGGGCCACCGCCCAATGGACAGCCACTCCCGCTACGAGTCTCACTGCAGCACAGTCCATTGTACATGGCAAAGAATGGAATAACCAGATGTAGATGTACAACTGTAGAGGTGTGTATATATACCCATACCTACATGGAATGAAACCTCCCCCTCTCTGTAGTACAAATGTCTACATACAGAGACAGAATATATTTAAAAACCCACATATAGATATATACATATGCAGACACCCATACATCCATATGTCGTTAGACATATATATATATATATATATATACAGCAATATATATATATATATATATATATATATATATATATATATATATATATATATATATATATATATATATATATATATATATATATATATATATATATATATATATATATATATGTGTATGCATACAAATACAGATATATACATATATATGTATATAGATATGTAGAAATATATATGTATATATGTGTGTAAACATACACATATACATAGCTAGGATATTAATTGAATTATGTATTTAAATCACATTTGTTAACCGTGTAAGCCTGGCTGAGCTTCTGGCTCATTTACAGTAGAGACCCAGGGAGAAAAGCTCATCAGGACTAGAAAACAGTTTGTTAAATAGTAGTATACAGCATATATATATATATATATATATATATATATATATATATATATATATATATATATATATATATATATATATATATATATATATATATATATATATATATATATATATATATATATATATATACATATATATATATATATATATATATATATATATATATATATATATATATAGATATATAGATATGATACACCAGTTAAGGATTACATATGCTCACAGGCCATGCCAATGGGGGTGGGGGGTCCAATCAACAAACGTGTAGCATCAACCCCCCCCTCCCACCTAGACAGGTGAAACATACAAACACACGATACAAGTAAACACACCACCATTTCCCAGACCACAGGCAGGATACTACTAGTCGGAGAGACCTGCCACGTCTAATCTTGAAACAAAGACATCAATGTCCTTTGTGGGACACTCCAAAAATTAATGATAATCGGAGTCAGTCCCTGTAATGATTTATCTAACCAGGCTGTATATGTACACGGACTAGTAGGTTGTGAAAGCCTGATGACCCATGGGTCAAGACAACGTATGACATGGGTCCCGACACATGGAGAGTGGGCAGTGTGTAGTGGTGTGGTTAGACCCCACATGCACCCACAGTAAGGATGAGTGCTGTAGAGGAGGGCCAGGTGGGGGAACTATGGGTATGCAATTATGGGTCTTGGCATGCAGGTGTTGGCTGGCGCAGTTGTATTAGGACTGCCTCGGGGATGTCAGTAATATTGCGAATTGGGCAGAGTTTACACCCATACCTCTCAACCTCTAAGAGCTAAACCGCTGGACAGAACCTAAACCGTTGGGGGACAAATAGGCAGAAAGCACATATTCCACTTACAACCTTAGAAAACTGATAGAATAATATGTTATGCATTAGCATGACTCGTCTGAAGGATGTGGAGTCTTAAACCCAATTACTTGTCTGTATTTAATGGCATAATTTCACAGGTATTTGCTAGACAGGTGCAGACTGTAAGAGGAACACACCAATATTATGAAGCAAACTCTGGACAGGCCACAGATTCTGTACAGTCGACAGGCATGCTTATGCCTAACGGGCAGCCATTCCTGATATGGGTTCCACCGCAGCACAGACCAGTGTACATGGCAAAGTACGGTATAACCATGTGTGTTCTTGCATTACCCAGTACACAACACCTACAAACACACAATTGCAACACCCCACTGTAGGCATGTAAGCCGATGTAATAGGCATCGGAAGGTATTATTGAAGTCCTCACCCCCACCCAGGGATGTGAGTGTCCAACGCAAACACTAAATTCAGTGCATATGCACAGCTCTTGTCATAGACAACATGGCCAGCTGTGGACTTTTCCTGCAGCCATCCTGCACATCCCTGGATAATCCCACTACTAACACCCCCCTTTGTGCCCCATGCACACCACGTACCGCATCAGCCCCTGTTCCATTCCTCTTAATGTCTACGGGTGCACATAGGTGACACCTTCTTCCCCCACTATATTGCCAGTATCTGGAACCGCAACCCACATGTAGTATCACAGCTGTCCCACAGGACACATGTAACTAACACATGAAGGAACACCACAAGCACACCTGGAGCAGCACAGGCTCACCACCTTGCGAAACCCTCCCCCCACCTCACACTCTATACTACTACATCAACTAGTGATACCGACACCTCTTGTCCTGCCTCGCATACAAATCCCAACATCTGACATATGTACCCTATTGCTCCCCATCCAATTATACCTACGGGCAACTATACAGTTACAATGTCACCCCCACTACCTACCTACCTACTCCTTAGCTATTCACCTCTACTGTACCACACAGGTATAGAATAACTACACCTACCCCGAATACCTGCATGTAACCTATCCAGACCTGTGAAACAGGAATCCAACCTCACCTTAAACTGACCTTTGTCAACAGTCATACCTGACATGTAAACCTGACCTAAGCATGGATAATACTGACAATTTAACGTAAACTAAGCATGTTTAATGGGGGGCGTAGCTATGTTATGTCTGTTACCTTCTATGAATGTCATCACCCCAGTATTAATTGGGATACGTAGCTGGGGGTCAATGTGGAGCTCTACACCCCGGGCCACCGCTGACAATGGACAAGCATACAGTCTGAGTGTCCCGGTTGACAGATGTGAACAAAATGCATGATGTTGCACGTGTGTATGCAGGAGCAAGCGGGTGTAAGCCTGTTTGGCCGCCGGTATGTGAGCACCACACTGGTGAAGCAATGTAGAGGCTAACTGAGGGCAAGATGCCGCAACCAAAGGTCAGTAATGTTGTGCTATGTGCAAACAAGCGCATACCCACCTACAAATGTTCTACAGTGCCTCAGTCACTCTGTAGCCAACAGCTGTTGTTGTGGCCATTAACAAAATAATCTGCACTGCCAGGTTGCAACCCCCTGACCCTGCACACTATAGTAGACATGAGTTCCACTAAGCCATGGCGGATACACATTCAGCTGCTGTGATCACAAACACATCATCCAGAACAGGCATCCAACAGTATAGGGAATGTATATAAGTGTGTAGATTAATGCCAAAACATGTGTCCATTGCTCAACCACAGCATTATGAGCAGTCTATGTGCAGCACAGAACAGTGCCTGCCCAATCATACTGTGAGAAAAGTAGTCCTGCATAATACCGAAGGGAATATTGATATACGGTGCACACCGTGGGGGCATGTGAGCATGCTTCATGCACAGTATAGAAAGCAAAAAGCCCCTGCAAGTAAGTCTGATGCCAGGTCTTAAAATTCATATTCAACAAAGGCAACGACCAGCAGACCGTGGTGTGAAAAATATTATAATTTATTAAGTGTTTGTGCTAAAAAGCACATTCCAAAGAGTGAATATTCCTCTGGGGCGTTGGTACCGTGGAACTGAGAGATGAGACTGGCCAGGTGTTTGAGCAAACCGCTGCTGCACAATACCCTGGCAGGAGCTAGAACAAGGACATCTATGACAGTCTGTACACAGGACACAGTGGGAGAAACACTGTAGACCAGCTAGGCCTACTCTTGACACAATAACAGGTTCGTTCCTGGTGGGATGAACCAACACTTGTGGGTCACATCGATGTCAGCACCAGTACTAGCGGAGGATCAGGGGAAGGCTGGTACGTGCGTGGACTAAATGGATGAGGAGCCTGCAGATGCTTGGGTGGGAACAGTATACTGGAGGTGTACCGAGACATGCAGAGAGGGAAATGTGTGGAGGTGTAGTATGGCAGGGCCAGCAACTGGGGAATGGATGGATGCAGTGTACGTGGAGCTCGGGGGCCAGGGGAAGGGAACATGTGTATGTCATTATGGTAGACATATGCAAACGAATCAAAACAGCAATAGTGTAGTGGCCAGAGCATCCGCCTAACGTGCATGCATTCCCGGGTCGAGTCCCACTGCAGCACATCCTATTTTCCATGTGATATCCATATGTTAACTTCATTGTGAAGTATAACCTACTAAGTAACATTTATATTTGCACAGGAGTACTGCCTTAAATGCACATGTGAAGTGTCATACTGACTAAGGCACTAGTAAGCATGTGTAAGCGTATAACAGCAGTAGTACTCATGGATATGCAGTTGTAAGTGTGTGTACGTGTATTCGCGCTGGGGTAAGCATTGCCTACATAGATTGAGCTAAGTAGATGCTAGCTGAGTGCAAAGTAATGCAATCCGAGCATAGCATTGCTTAGCTCTGTGCATACACGTGCACACCCACGTATGATCACTCAAATCTCCCTAACGCACTCTGTATCAAACAGCTGGTGTTTTGCCCTGAAACACAATATACAGCCTGTGGAAGGGCCACACCTGGGATGCTGCACATCATACACTATGTGATTTACCATTAAACCATGACAGATGTACATAACCACTCATTCCACATACGTATCATCCAGCACAATCAGTCAACAGCACAGGGGATGTAGTAATAACACACCACACAACCTGTTAATGCATGAATCATGGACATAGTGTGCCATAATGTGGGTATATATAGGGATACCTGTCATATCCTGCTCTAATACACTTCAAACATTGCAAGTTACACAGTTATATGTGGTAGAACACATATATTGCTGGAGATGATATGTCTGAAACACGTACGTGTCTGCATGAATGACTGACCTCAGTCCTAAGGTCATCCATGTCAATTGCCAAGAGAATGAGGTACAGGCCACATATATAGGCCGAACATGCATGCACATATGGACAGTTACACATCTGTTAATGTAGAGAGATAGACAGCTATAGGTACATATATATATATATATATATATATATATATATATATATATATATATATATATATTTATATATATGTGTGTGTGTGTGTGTGTGTGTGTGTGTGTGTGTGTATGTATAACCTGCGGTGGTGGTGCTGCGGTAGCGTTGTCGCCTCACAGTAAGAAGTTGTCCTGTTCGATTCTCAGCTAGAGCGTCTTCTGTGTGGAGACATGCATGAATGGGGTTGTGCATCAGGGCTGGCAACTTGGCACGTAAATATCTACTGCCAATCATTAGCGGACCGGAGTTACACTGTGGCGATCCCTAACCAGGAAAAGCCGAAAGACTCAACAAAAGACTTAACATGTGTATGTATGACTCACAAATAACCATATAACAGCAATCGTACAGAGATAGATTAATATGTTCAGTGTATATATCCATATATATATATATATATATATATATATATATATATATATATATATATATATATGGATACATATACATAGCTAGAGCTATATCAATGTCCAGTTCTCTTCCTCTATATATGGGGGTGTAACATATGTACTTTTGCAGATATATATATATAAAAATATATATATATATATATATATATATATATATATATATATATATATATGTATATATGTATATACAGCTAGACATGTGTATATGGTTTCCACATGGGAGCGGACTCCTGGCCCACTCTGTACGACATAACTGACCATGAGCACAGTTAATGGGGGTGGGGGCACACATGAGGGACACCTGGTAATTACTGCAATGTAACCCCCCCAGCCCTAACGGATATGCTGTGCAAACCAATATCCAGCACATGCAGTACTTGACAGCAGGACCCACCACAACACAGCTACAATGCTCCAACAGTTATCCATGTCACCTGTACATGTAAGGCCAATATCTGTAGCATATCATGCAGATACGCCATTGTACCGTAGGGAATGTACTATGTTGAAGGAATACACATTACAATGGTACAGATATGCACACACATCCATACATTGACGATCATGTGCAGATATATATATATATATATATATATATATATATATATATATATATATATATATACGATATATGGGATATATGGGTACATACACATATACACAGACAAAGGGTATTTGTAGCCATACATGTGTAGCAGTAGTGTGGACGTACTGGGTGCAATGTATATCCCCAGCCACAAGCCCTGTAACCGGTACCTGTGACGTGTGGTGTGGCAACCAGCCCCACAAAGGGGATACTTACATTGCACATATACCCGCTCATAATTCAAAGGACATGACACACAGGTATGTATACACAGACAACCTTTATTTGTGTACCATACAATAATGTATGCCATTACTGACAGCACATGGATGTTGATGTATATAACCAGTAATGGATGCAAGGCCCACACATAACAGTCGATGCAGACAGTGCAGATATATATCATACTATGATGTCCAGGCTAAGCCCTTCAATTCGAACAACAGTTGACAATGGATTTGCCTACATGATACGTAACAGTCAACAATATCAGATGTAGTTCAGCAGCCTCCCATTACACCCTGTAGTCAAGGCCTAGGGGGACATTCATTACTTGTGGTAATGTCAATGTATCTGTCACATGCATGGTCTCTGGCCAACAAATGTTCTGGGTGTCCATGCTATGACTGGGTTGATAGTAGGAATGCTAGCAGTGGTGAATGATAGGCCATTAACAACCCATACCATATCACAGCAGGACAAAGGCTGCCATATATGTGGAGGACAAAGGCAGGGCCATACCCACAATATTGCAGTAACACACCCTGGAACATGCTGGTGTTAAAGGATGTGTTACAACATACCCTTATGCAGGAATACAACATCAGGTACACAAATGGATATAGCCATGTACTGCTAGCATGCAACACACACACTGCCAGTGTAATATCCGACACAGGACCTGTGTGGTGGACAGACAACACATGATAGGCACACCTCTGTCCAGTTAGAGGAAGGCCCACAGTAGTGAGCTATGCAGACAGACTGCAGTCCAAGGTAAACTAGTATGTACACACACACACACACACACACACACACACACACACACACACACACACACACACACACACACACACACACACACACACACACACACACACACACACACACACACACACACACACACACACACACACACACACTCTGTAACATCAGTACTATGCAAAGCATTACACCACTCTACTCACAGTCTTTCTGTATGTCCTGATCCTCCTACATATATGTGGCTGCCCTGAGTGTGCAGGTTCTCCTGTAAGAGGTATTGCTACCTGATGTCTGTAACATTGATGTCCACACACAGGAAGAATGTCCATCACATAGGGAATACGCCCACATGATGTAGGGATGCATAGTGGGTAGTTGCCATGGCATTGGTAATTGGAAGTACTACACATGTGTACTTATATATATATATATATATATATATATATATATATATATATATATATATATATAAAACTATCTGGATATGTCCATATCTTCCCACTATATGTCCTGGACATGGAGTGTAGCCCTACCCCAACCCCTATAGTCCCAATGTAGTAGTGCAGGGGTATGTCTGGTATTTATAGCTGGTATATTAGTAGACATTTGCTGCTGTCATTGGGATTGTTGTCACAAACATGGTGTGTGTGGAAGGTGACATCTGCTCATAACATGTGTGCCATTGGCTACTGACAGACATCCTAAGGTTATCATGGTACAGTACCTGCATGTATAGCAGACTCGGTAGCCATGTCACAGCACAGGGTAGGATACACCTGTGTGACAGTGCATAACCACAACCAATGTGAACACAGCCACAGCCACATATAGTATGCTAGCATACTAGTACAGTATATGGACTATCTGTCCTACACCATCCTCATATGTGCCACTCACAGCATGACCCTACATATACTGGGCTGCTACACAGTCCGGTCTGATGGCTGTCTGTGGTATGGGACATGTGTGTGTATGGCCCTACACACATGTAAGGTAATACGGTACCATACAGTGGGGCAGCATGTAACAACAGATAGAAGGGGAGCTAGAACAATGACATCTATGACAGTCTGTACACAGGACACAGTACATATTAACAACACACACACTTCCGACATTCACCATCACTACACAGACCTCGGTACTGTACAAACATCCACAGGATTTCCAGGGTATGGCATTAAGTGTAACCCCTACTGTACATGACATGTGTAGCACTCTGATTATCACATATGTTGACACTATTTACGGTGTACAGCACATATACACCACTTCATGCATGACATATGTACAAAGGTTGACAGAGGTGTGGCTGACAGCACATACACAGGGCCAGTATAGACATGTTGCTGTGATGCCCTCATTAATCTACCATTGTAACAGGGTTTGTTGCAACATATATCCAATGAGGGATATGTAGTCAGTAACTGTCACGGCCTTCACCATCAACAGACTGCAATCCTCACAGCACCATCTGCATTCCATGGATAGATGCATTGTGGCCAACACATGACACCAAAGGCACAACACTGCCTAGTCTGCAGATGAGCCTGCAGATGGGGATTCCTGATATACATGGAACTGACATGGCAGGTATTGTGACATGTCCGACAGGCATATCCAGAAAAACACTGTTAATCCAACCTTACTCCACATGCAGTATAGCAGCACTTACAGTTCATAGGCAGGTCAGGCACATCCCCCTCCTGTTTGTTGTCCTCTTCCCACAGTGTATGTTGTTAGAGGTAAATCCCCAACCCATCTGAAATGCTGTTTACCAAATGACAGTCTCCTGCTCACAGTGACAGACAAGGGCCAACACCACCAGGATGTTCCCAGGTAATGGAGTGCGTTTCCATGCAATTGGCTATGGGAATGTTACCATACCTGTTCCACATGCAATCGGCTGGGGAAAGCCTGCAATATGTGCAGTGGCCATCAGCTGATCATGAGCATCATGTTAAATACACATGCTGCTGCCTAAGCAATGCAGGTGTGGGTCTCCATATCCACCAGAGAGGGAGTGGGGGAGGTAGACAGAGGCAAATACATGTCAGGGAGGGGTGGGAGGGTAAAACCGACTCATGTTTGTGTCACACACCTACCAGCACAGGGTATCAAACACCTGACAGCTATGTAGTGCTATCACTGTCCGATGCTGTTATTGGATGCGCCACATGGGTTATCTGGTGGGGAGCACTCAGGACATATATGTGATGGTGAGTGACATCTGCAACAGTATATGGTAGATATACAGTAGGTGATGTACACATGCCTGTCTGCATGATAAGGTGCCAGAGTCAGCACAGGCACACTCACACAGGGACACACACACATTAACACACTTGTCAGGGCCAGCAGTGCAACCCGTCACTAGTGGGATTGCCACAACACATCAATGTGCAGGGAACACATGTACCACACGGGTGATACAGAGGTCATATGGGCAGTGAGTATGAGGCCCTGGGGGGGTAGTGCATTTGGATGTGGACATACGCACATGCAACACACACACGAACACACAGGGTCCAGTTCGGACATGCATGGGCGCATGTCTGCACGGGTGTGTGGTGGCCAACAGTGCCAGCAGGCTATACAAGGGTAGGCGATGTGTATACCTTCGCATCAGCCCACATGACAATGTTCTGCATTGTGGCACAGGCCTTTAACTTCTGCATTTGCCCGCACAGGTGGGTACTGCATCTGTCTTCCAGGCACTTGAGTGACCATTGTGTGTGGTCAATGCTGTGCATCACTTGCCATGTATGTGTTCCCTAGTCCATGACTTGGATGATGTCTAGGATGTGCACACCTCCCACATGCATGTACAGTGACATGTGGAACTGTACCTGGGGTGTCTGGCCCATACTGTGAGCACAACTTATCAGATGTGCCAGTATTGCCCATATGTGGCTGACCCATACTGTGAACACAACTTATCAGATGTGCCAGTCCTGCCCACGTGTGGGAGGGAGTGGTACTGGTCAGCAGATTTACCCTGCACCCACATTGATAGCATGCTAACAGCATTTCCTGATGTCAGTGTCTCTGTCCATACAGGCCATGTTGTCAGGCATGGTATGTCCATTGTGAGTCACATGTGAAGGCACAGTGGGGTTGCTAACTGTGATTGGCAGGCCTTGCTGTCACATGTATGGGTTTGCACCCCAGCCTTTCACATCTGTTATCCCTGTATGGTTGACATTGTGATATATAGTAGAGCCACCACCTACACACACACACACACATACACACACACACACACACACACACACACACACACACACACACACACACACACACACACCTGTCATGTCTGTGAGTAGAACCCCTACCTAGCTGGTTTACTACACTACATCACTACGCAGTTATATTACATGTGACGGACATTACTGAAGTTCATCTTCCCCAAAGCTGTATTTCACAATTAATGACATCAGCAGGACTGCCAAAGTAGGGCATTTGTAATGTACTGAGAGTGAGTAGTTTATAATGCATTGCTCCATACACAGCCACTGAGACACACACATCACATCCGGAACTGGCATGGATGGAGATGGAACACTACCACCATTCTAAATCACACTACAGCAGTATGCAGTTACAGAACGCACTATGACGATTACTGGGCTATCAATTTCCCAGAGGTGCACTTTTAGATGAGTGACATCAGCAGCCTTGGCAAAGTAGGGTATTTGTATTGTATGGAGTGTGAGTAGCCCAAAAAGCAGTGCTCTCTATCCAATCAGACACACAGACTCACACACAAACACACACAGTTGTCAGGGCTGAGGTTTGAACACCTACCTAACTAGTTTATCAGACTACAGCAGTACACAGTTACAGGACACGCCACGGCAATTACTGAGCTATCAATTTCCAGATGAGTGACATCAGCAGCCTTGGCAAAGTAGTGTATTTGTACTGTATGGAGTGTGAGTAGCCTAAAAAGCATTGCTCTCTACCCAGTCAGACACCCGCACAAACTTGCCAGGGCTGGGGTTCGAACAACTACCTAATTAGTTTATCACACTACAGCAGTACATAGTTACAGAATGCGCCACGGTGATTACTGGGCTATCAATTTCCCAGAGGTGTACTTCTAGATGAGTGACATCAGCAGCCTTGGCAATGTAGTCTATTTGTATTGTATGGAGTGTGAGTAGCCTAAAAAGCATTGCTCTCTACCCAGTCAGACACACACACACACACACACACACACACACACACACACACACACACACACACACACACACACACACACAGTTGCCAGGGCTGGGGTTCAAACACCTACCTAACTAGATTATCACACTACAGCAGTACACAGTTACAGGACACACCATGGCGATTACGGGGCTATCATGTTCCCAGAGGTGTACTTCTAGGTGAATGACATCAGCAGCCTTGCCAAAGCTGAATATATGTATTGCATGGAGTGTGAGTAGCCTAACAAGCATTTCACTCTACACAGTCAGAGGCAGACAGGCACACACACACAAACACACACTCACACAACTGACAGGTCTGGGGTTAGTACTATTATCTAACTACTCTGTCACTACAGCAGTACGCAGTTATGGGACATGCCATGCATTTTACTGAGCTATAGCTCTCCCAAAGGTGTAATTCACATTGGATGACCTCAGCAGGCTTGTCATACTACTGCTACAGGGAGGGCAGTGTGTGCATGGGCCATACCCCATTCATGTAGGGGTTGACATGCCACATGCGGGCACATGGGGCATATGTCACAGGTGCATGAATACAGCTACTAGATGGCTGCTTCCTAGTACAGTCTTGTTGCACAGCTGGCACGTACACCACATAGTCTGTCATGCTGACAGTTACTGGTGGCTAGTATCCGCAGTGGGTTACATCCGCACCTCATGTGTTGGCGGCCCTTAGGCTGTGTGCCAGTTGGGACAGGCCCTCATGGTTCCTTTTCACAGTCACCCTCTTCCAAACATCTATGCCCATGTATCTGTGGATTATTATAGTGTGTTGTCCTTACATATTTGTCAGCATTCCAATCCACTGTGTGTGCAAGGCAGGAGTGGTGCATACTGACATGTGTTCACACTGAGAACTGCAACTTCCAGATATGTCTGGTCCACTGGTGTTTGCAGACATGGCCTTCATGTGTTTAAGTTTGTGAGCATGTCCAGTATGACCTCTCAGTATGTTGTTGACTGACATTGCCTTCATTCCTCTAAGTGTGTGAGCATGCCCAGTATGGCCATCTGTGTTGCATGTGTGGACCGCGACCAGGTTGTTTGTACTGTGGTGCTGACCTTTTGTTGTACACCAACAGATAGCATGCTGTGTCTGCAGGGTATCCATCGGTCATTTGCCATTGACTGTTGCTACATTTCTGCATAGCGGGGGGGGGCACCTGACTGTTTCTACTGTTCTACACAGGAGTGGGGGGGGCCACACCTGACTGTTACTCTATGTGTACGTTGGATGGGGGGAGAGGCACCTAACACTTGTACACATTTGCTAGGACTGTACTGGTAAGTCAGGTACTCCATTTCAGTCTGTATTCTTACCTATCCTGCTGGCTAGGGCTTACCAGTGTAGTACAGATCCTAGCTTTGTTTACCTACATATTAGTGTCTGACTTCCTAGCCTTCACAACTTACATCCGACAGCTTGGCCTGCTGCGGTCTGTCTGTGTAGGCCTGGGGGAGGGGTTAACCATAGGGCACATTCGGAGGCCACAGTACAGCATTTGTTTGTGTTTGTCTTCACCTGTCCTGCAGGCTGAGATTGTTGCTGTGTATGTGATCCTTCCTGACTGGTATGTGTGGCTCTTATGGACACCCCTGTCGCTCAGGCCATTTCCTGCAGTGGGTTTTGTCACCCTGTGTAGTACTGGCTACTATGGTGACTCCAGTATGTGTTAGAGATCTCATGCTGCCACTATGGGTGTCTACTCTCTGCTGCCTTAAATCCGGCCACCCAATTACCTTGTATGTTCACATCCATACCATAGCTACAGGTAAAAACATATTCTACTCCATTTGACAATTGGTAGGTTGATTGATTTACCTTGAGGGTGTGACGGACTTGAGGATGGTGCTGGAGGGCTGCCTATGTTGGATGCACATAGTACACTCCCTATACATGGGTAAGCACAGGTAGTGTCATGTTTGGCATCCCTTTTACTGTCTGTGCGAGTCAGAGAGAGGTGTCATTCCCTGGGGCCCTACTGTGTCAGTGCATATGCTATGCATTGCCTCTTTGCCAAGGCCAGGGCATACTGGGCACGCCCCCTTCTGCCTACTGGAGCAGGCTCAGGTTGTTCCTCCTCCGAGTCACTCTGTACCTGTACAGGCCTTGGCATTGGTGGGAGGTAGTGTGGCCCTACCCCATGCTGTTCCTGCTGCAGCTGTTACCACAGGATCATATTGTGCAGCATAGCACATACCATTACTATTTGTGTACATGTAGCTGGTGAATACTGCAGGGCTCCACCTGATGTGTCCAGACACCGGAACCATGACCTGAGCATCCCAAACACATGCTCTATTATATGCCTGGCCTGTTCATGTGCATCATTATGGCATTGTTGTTCAGGTGTGTGTGCATTTCTGATGGGTGTCATCAGCAAAGGCTCCAGTGGGTAGCCAGCATCCCCCACTAGGTGACCGTAGGGGATGTCCACATCGGCAAATCTGTGGTACAGCTGCGTCAGTTGCCATATGTGTGAATTGTCATAGCTTCCAGGGCAGCCAGCACACACATTCAGTATAATGCCCTGGGCATAACATACGACCTGGCAGTTGATGGAGGGGATGCCCCTGCGGTTGATGTAGGCCCTACCTTGCTCACCAGGTGGTGTTTTGATGCATAAGTGCATGCAGTCTATAGCACCCACTACCCCAGGGTAGTTAGCTATTTGGTGGAAGAGGTGCATATTGCGGGTCAACACCTCACGTGTGTTGAGGAAATATACGTGCTCACTGGCATGTGCTGACATGGCACCCAAGAACTGGTGGAATACTCTAGATGCTGATGCCTGTGAGATGCCCATGTTATCCCCAGTTGTAGTTTGGGAGGTACCTTTGGCTAGTATACCTAGGCCTACACATACCTTGGTATCCACTGGGATGGTTTCCCCTTGGCCAGTGTGGGGTGTCAGGTGTGGCCTGCACAGCTCAACAATTTGCTGTAGGAGGTCTCTGTCCACCCTATGGTGCTCCACTATCTCCAGCTCATGTAGCCCCTGGTTGATTACCCTGGGTCTGTACACTCTTCTCTGTCTCCTCACTGTGGGTTGTTCGGCAGCATTGACATCCTCACCACCCTCAGCCTCTTGCACATGTTGTTCTATGTTGCCTGCTGCAGCCCTTCTCATTTTGTAGGTTTGGTTTTAAAATGTCTCCGCTTGTATACACCGGTGGTGTAGAGTGTGGAAAAACCAGGGGGGGTAGGTGTTTGCTTGGTTTATAGTGGTGTTCTGGGCTGGGCTGGTCTGCTTCCTGTGTGATTAGCTGATTCTGATGCAGTTCAACTGGCAGCTCAACTAGGTCTCCTTGATTACTTTCCTACTGCTATTTTCCCTTCCCATTGCCTCCCTGTTTAGGGCCGTGTGAGCACCATGCAAATGGAGTGCTCAAATGTGCATGGATCTGCTTTTTCCTGGTTTAACTTCCTTTTTCTTCCTGTACAACCCGGTGCATGGCACACACACCCGCTTACACTTTGTAAAGAGTGCTAGGCAGGTTTAGACACACCCCTAGCTTAGCTGTGCTACACTAGGAGCAATCCTGGGCCACAGGTCTCCAATCCACTTACAGTATGCCTGACACCCCCCCCCCCATGATGTCACCTATATCCTAGTCTTGCACCCAGCTATTTATACTCTTACACTCTTGGGACCTGCCTCACACCCTGGGAAAATCTGGGATTCACTAACCCTTCCCTCATTTGCATAGGATTGCCTGCTAATGCATAGTTACATGTCCTACACTGACCCTCCCCCCTTAACAACCATTACGCACTGGCCAGGTTGTCTTCTGACTGCCACTGACTTGCATGGCAGAATACTGATTTTAGTTAGAATGCTTATTTTAGGTTTATTTTATTAATTTCCCCCTGATCCCATTTGCGCATCGCTGCCCTATGCTTAACCAGGCGAGATAGGCGAAGAGAAACTTAAAAGTTCTTTATTTTTTTCTTTTACATTTTGCAATGCCAATGGCCTTCTACTTGGACATTGGCATGCTTCCTCAATGATATGCAGCCTTTATTTGGAGCTGTCATAGCTCCGTTTTGTAGATTGCTGAACTGTACTCCGTTACTAACCGAGTACATTTCTGCACACTGCATTCGTCCTGCACGGACGGCCGCCAGCTTCCTGGATCGCATATTACCCTCGATTGCATGGTTTTCACCTGCAAATGAGGGTAATTTGCATACAGGAGCTCGGTCTGTGCAGGATTAGCCTAAGAGCTCATGTGCACGTCCCGGGAGCTCATTCCTGGATTGCACGTCGGCCATATTGCCGAAAATAGCTCTTAAACTAATCCTGCATGCTATAAAGGGCTTTGTAAATCTGGGGGATTATTTAAGAAAAGTTGCTTATTTTTTTAAATAATGTCTTTGTATAATGGAACTGTAGTTGTTTCCTCATTTTTCCGCATTTGTTGATGTACCGCACATGTGTATGGGAGAAAGGAAGATCTCTGCTGCTTTTTTTTTAAGAGAGACAAGACAAAATACAAGAAAAATCAGGAATATTTCTTTAGTTTTGCAGAAGATACCTGATTTTACTTGTATTTGCTCTGCCCTCCATACGTACCTCTCAACCTCTTAGCTCAAGAAATGTCACACAGCCTTAAATAATGGTGGACAGAGGTTCCTATTGAAAATGTTTCTCTTATAAACTTAGAAAGCTGCTAGAAAACAGGATTTATGCGATTGTGCATTTCCTGAAAGATATGAATTCTGAAACTGAAATGTATGTCATTATTTAGTGACTTCACTCCTCATTGATTTGTTGGAAAACTACAGACTTTATGAGGGACAAACTTAAAATATGAGGCAAAATTTTGGACACTGTGAAAATCTGAACACGTGAAATGTATACTTCCATTGCATATACTACTAGAAGAAAGTCTGGTCGCACTTCAGTGACCCGCCTTTTTTTCTACTGATATATGCTTGATTTGCATCGGGCACACTGGATGGGCTGACCAGTCAGTGTGCATGTTTCTGAATACTAATAAGCTACCATTGTATAGTAAGAGTTATATTCTAATTTGCATGTAGGCCGTTGTTCACATGGACATTTCTTTGGGATTCCATTCAGCAGTACAGTTTGTTGTTTTATGTTCTTCATCTGCCTTCATGTTAGAACTGACTCTTCCCATGAATTTGCTATTTCAAAGCTCATACCAACATTTGCAAATTAATTGCTTTCATATCAAAATGTATTGTTTTGCCAGTAAAAGAAGTACTGAAGTTCACTGAGGTTAATATGACATTTTGTTTCCAGTTCTATATTTTTCAAGAGTTCTTGAATTAGCGTATCTAGAAAATTAAGTCAGCAGTTCCACAGCATAGACTAGACCAGAAGCTCTTGCATTTTTTTTTCTTTTATTCTTTTTTCTTTTCTTTTTTTTTTTGCAACTTGTTTTTTTTGGGTCATTAAAATATATTCCAGTGCTCATTGTTTTGTTTTACATTGACACTTTATCTACACATCTGTATATCTCTTACTGTATTTGTTTTTTCATTCATTGTTTTCTAAAGACCATTTTACTTTTTGTTTTGTTTGCTCAAACTTTTGGAGTAGGAATTATACAGGCAATAGAATTAAGGTTTAATCATGTCTTTTATCTTTGCACTGACATGAATATCATCAACAACTATTGTCCCTTGGCCAGTTTCTACTCTTTTTGGTATTATTGAATAACCCTCTATCCAAATGGGTAACTGCATAGTAATCCAAGCCTTGCTTTACTTTGATTTGTTGAAAAAGATTTTTAAGTTTATACAACATTTTTTACACCTGGCATAAAAAGCAATGCATTCTGGAGCATCACATGCAAAACTGAACTGTAAAATATAGTACTTATTGTGCAAATAATTAATTAATGAGCTGGGTATATTCTTTATATTGTAAAATAAGCAAAAAGCAATTCCACTTGGCTTAAAGTATTAAACCAATTGTAATGCCTTGTTCAAAGATTGCTGTCATTTATAAATCCTGGCAGCATGACATTAAAAGCCAAGATAAGACACAGCAAATGTGTAGTACAAACCACACATCAGTAGAGTTAGCACTGTAGTAAATATCACTCCACACACCACTTTCTGTGCAAACATTTTGTTCTGAAACTAGGTATGTATAGTATACCATATCAGAGGTACAGCATATGTTCCATCTGCTACTGCATACACTGTTACACAGCCAATAAATACATCAGTGTTCTCAAACAGTTCCTACATTCATAATTCCAAACACTTCCTGCATTGTAGAAAAATGCCCTCTTCAATGTGCCATCTTACTTAAATGTGAATAATATTAGACATAATGTAAATATTTTTCTTGTAAAAAGATTATTACGTCTCTTACTCTGCGATGTAGCAGAGACTGACAGAATCAAACGCATAACTATAAGATGAAGTTCATTTGCAACACATTGTCTTCTTTCTCTCTGCTAAACTGCCAGATTGCTAGACTGACTTATATGTACATGTTCAAGTGTAGAGCCCAGAAAGCAGAAAATACATTTCTTTTTACAGCTTAAGTTATGTCTCATTAATAACCAATTTAACACCACAGAACCACTTTGTATAAGTGAACAATATTCAACAGGCAATTTGATTAATGCTGGATTCATAAGTTACTGACTGAAATACTTAGTCATTCATCATTTACCACAGCAGCAAAGCCACTCCAACTATGAATGCATTTCACATTACCACAGCTGACTTTGGTGCACTATTTAAACAGTGTCTGCACGGACTGACACTATTTATAACTACTGATTCTAGATGGTGCTGCAGTAGTGCAGCGTTTGGTGGTGTTGTCATTGCTGTTTCCCAGTGCTTGGCAATCCAGTTTGTACAGCTAAGATACCTTCTGTGCAGAGTCTGCACAGCTTCTCCCTGATTTCTTTTCACATCCTAAAGATGTGCTATAGGTTGAATTGACAATCCTCCAACTTGCCCATAAGTGGATGCCTCATTTATGAGTGAGTGAGTTTGTGTTCCTTATAATGGGTTGGTCCCATTCTGCATTAGTTCATAGCTTTATGTGCAATGAGTACCAAAATAGTCTTTAGTTCTGCCATGATCTGGAAGTAGATGAAGCAGTTTTTTTGCAGAAAGGCTGTATGATAAATGGATGTTTATGTGTAAATACTATTTTTCTGTGGTATTTATTAAAGAACCTAGCTTGAGACTTACATTTGGCTTTGAAAAGGCCCTGTCCCTACAACACAGTATTTGGCAAATCAGAGACATGTTAGCTGCGGTGAGGAAAGACCTCATTATCATCTAAGTCTCGTGTCTCTGAATCTCAATTACTCCTACTGCTGTAGTTAACTGCTGCTTGTAGATGTAGGCATTCCCTCTCAGTCACTCTCCAACACACACACACGCGCACGTGCGAGCACACACACACACACGCACACACACACACGCACACACACACACACACACACACACACACACACACACACACACACACACACACATACACACACACACACACACACACACACACACACACACACACACACCACAGTCTCCTACATGTCCCTGATTTGCCTGCTCTTCCCCTATCTAGTGTTTCCCCACCATCTGATCCCAATAATAGTTTAAGTGCCATTAAGGCATAAGTGTATTGTGCCTGGTGGCTAGTGTTTCTCCTCATCCCGATTGCTATAATAGTTTAAGTGCCATTACAGCACAACTGCAGTATGCCTGGTGGCTAGTGTGTCCTCCCAGCCCAAATCCCCATAATAGTTTAAGTGCCATCACAGCATGTGTTAGTATGCCTGGTGGCTAGTGTTCCCCCTGATTCCCCTAATAGTTTAAGTACCCTTAAGGCACAAGTGTAGTATGCTTGGTAGCTATTATTTTTCCTCACCCTGAGCCCTGTTATAGTTTAGTTGCCATTAAGGCACAACTGCAGTTTGCCTGGTGACTAGTGCTTCCACCCCCTCCCCCCAGTCCTTGGAGTAGTCTATATGCTGGTAAATGAACATGACCTATTAGATGTGTTTGCTACAGTCACATGGTAGGGTCAGCCATGCTGATTGACACATCTAAGTAATTTAATTAATCACTTGGTATGTAGACGCCTTCCTGGAGGCTGTTCCATGAGAGAGACAGAGAGAGAGAGAGAGAGAGAGAGAGAGCACATGGCTAATTAGAATATTCCTCTATGTTACCGCAATGTGTACACAGATGTGCACATAAAGCTCTACCTTTATGAATTCTCCCCTTTATTTATTTATTTATTTATTTTTATTTATTTCCTTTCTTAACCAGATAAATGAACTGGTCCTAAACATTGGACCATTTCTAACCATGACTTGTGCCAAATTGCAACAACAGACATAGCAGAATTCACACAAGCAAGAACAATTGATATACATGTATAGTACTGAACTAGATACATACATAGTTATTAGCGTATCATTTCATTTACCCTAAACAAATATAAAACTGCCAAGTAAATTTGAACAGTAAGAAAAACTTTCACAGAGAAACTGAAGAAAAATAAAGCAATTGTGATGATGAAGATGAAAATTACGAAGATGAAGACACAAATATTTACACATTTTCAAAATTATATCAGCAGTCGTGGAATGCAAACAAGTGGCAAAGATATTACTAGCTCTGAATGTGTATATACATATATTTGCAGATGTGTCTTAACAAAGATTGTTGGGACAGCTGCACTTGAATCTAGCTGCAAGGTGATATTTTAACAGTTGATGAAATACTGGAATACTGTCAGTATTTTGCACATTTTGTGCCAAAGCATTCCAGATGTTAAGAGCAAATTTACTGAATGCTTTTTTCTGCGTCAGCTTAGGTAAGTGGAGGTTTTTGCAAATGGACCTTCTCCTGGCTTCTTAAATTGTAAGTGGAATCTCAGATAAAAAGCTTATTTGCATTAGTCTGAAGATGAGTTTGTTAATGTTATTTCATTTTAATATCCAGTGGCAGCATTTCCAGGCTATGCATTATTAAGTGTTAAGTGGAAGGCAAAGCAACAAATTCAGATCTTAGTCAGAGATGTATAAATTGCACTAACACTTGCTGCAAAGCAACATAAAAACATTGTGTTGCTTATTTATGGCAATCTTTAAAATGTAAAGCTATTACATATTTTAATGAAACTGAACTAAATACTAAAACTATCACAATGACTACAGTCTTTTGAAGTTTAAGCAGCCATCCAAAGTATGGTTTAAATTAATAAAAGGAAGACTCTCTCTGAAACTTAATGTAGACACTTTGACAAATACATATCTTCATTATAGACTAAAAAGTACAAATCTTACATTACTTGCTTAATAAAGTATTTTTACAAATTATTTACAGACAATTATAAATATCATAAAGAATCCCTAAAACATTCAAGTAGTTACAATCATCCATTCTTTTTATCTTGCTATACACATGCCTAGATGGAGGGATGCTAGAAACAGTATGATCTGGTGAAGGCTGAAATCTATAAATGAAGGAAATGTGAAAAATAAAATTTTTATTTTTTGCCAAAGGTTGGCAAAATGCTTTTAACCATGCATGCTTTTTATTTTATTGGCGATAATCCAATTATTACTTGTTGTGCCCCATGATTTTGAGATCAATCATGTTTTGCAACAATTGAAGAGATTTATGCAGTTTGGCAAACATTGGTAACACCATAGAGTACTCCAAGGAAAGATCATCTGCCTACCTCTCTGTGACCTTATAGACTCATAGGTAGTTACTAGCCTTTTAATTCAGGACCCCATTGTGGAGTCTAGCCCCAGATTCACAGTTGCTCCCAAGCACTGTCTTGTTAAGTGACTTGTTTAAGGTCACACAGTCTGCAAATGAGGGCTGAGGGAATCAAACCCTGTACCAAAGGAACTATGGCTCATAGACTATTGGATTCCTAAACATAGTTCACAGCATAGCTTGTAAACATTACAAATCATGCACAAGCCCATAGTGATTAATGAATGTGCCTATATAACGGTGCAGCTCCCTGGGTGCAGTTGTGTATGTTCAGTAGTGATAGGGAGGAGCAGCAATTGAGGTGGTTGCTGATGGGCTGTAATACATGATATGTAAAGCAGTCCATCCAGGACTGCAGCTAATATTCAAATTTAGTGGCTACCATAGGCTACATTTCAAAAGTGTCACCTGCTGATGTAACACATAGCTGTACAACATCATCAGCTAAAAATAATAACAGAACCGAAAAGTAGCCAACTGCTACATGTTTGATTGTAGGGTACAGTGCAGACAAAGTTGCTATCACAACCATACTTAGTCCCACAAAGTCTCAGTGAGTCACAATGCTTCTGTCAGTTGGACATGTCCACAGAGTAGATTCCTTTCATTTAAATGTATTGAAATTAGGAGCAGTACACATACCCACTTAAGTCATTTATGAATTAATTTTTGGCATGCATAAATGCGTGCATACCATCTGGAATGCTTTGCCCTCCAGTGAATTGATTTTTGGCATGCATACATGCATGCACACCATCTGGAATGCTTTGGCCTCCAGTGAATTGATTTTTGGCATGCATGAATGCATGCACACCATCTGGAATGCCTAGCTCTCCATCTCCTGCAACATTCAACAGGAATACCTTTGTGAAACAGTAAAGATATCTAACCCAACTGAAATTCTATTAAGTTACTTACATTTTTATTTTATTTTATTTTATTTTACCCTTATTAAATGGTTAAGTACATTGGTTCAAAGACCATTTTTCGGCACAACATGGGCCCTTTCAGACAAAATAAAAATGCAAAATTAATGTATAGACTACATAAAATACAATAACAGAAGTTTAGAGCACTACAATTAGATGCATATAATGCAATCATCATTTCAAAATATATTATTTGAGTATTGAGCTGGGTGGCTACGTTTACTGATATATGGAAATAAAATTTATTCAATAAAACAGATATGGGTAAATCACATCTTGGTAATATACAATTTTGTAATTGGCCTCCCAAATTAAAATTTCAAAGGAGATTAGCAAATGACAATTACTCTGAAGACTATTACCATTTAAACAATTTATTAAGTTTCAGCAAGTTTCAAAGAATTTTGAAGTCATATTTTAGCAGGGAATGTATTTTATGATAAGTAAAACCAGCTTGACTTTAGAATTATTACTTGAATTATTACTTTAGATGCACCCCTTCATAAGAGCATTCCCCAACAGTCCAATGTCAGATGCTATTCCTATATACAGATTCTTCAGGCAAAACTGTTTGTTAAGTCTTTCCATAACCCTACTGGCAAATGTTTCCCTAGATCTTACCATCAAAGTGAAATACAGACTGTCAGGCAAACATACAGCTGCTAAATGCACAAATTTGTTTTTCATCAGTTTCAGTGACCTAGAGGGATAAAGCACTGTCTATGAATTGAACAATTTGAGTTTGATGCTCAGGTATGTACCTTATATTTTTGGTCTGTTCCTCTTAAAATTTGTGTTTTTCTGGTAAATCATTGAAAATTACTAACATTTGAGTGTCAGACTTCATATCCTTCAGAAAATGCATGCTAACACAAACCCTGTTATTCTAACAAATTTCAAAGTTTATATGAGCAATAATTAAAATCTGTCTCTTTTTTGGGGTATTTTCTCCCCAATTATGTCAGTATTGTCTAGATTTCTTGGGCTATGTGTTTGAGAGATATTCAGAAAATTCATGCTAGCACAAATCCTGATATTCTAGCAACTTTCTAAGTTTATAAGAGCACTATTTAAAATCTAACATTATTTTAGGCATTTTCCCCCACACCATTATTTTAGGCTTTCCCAGATTTCTTGCACTAAGAAGTTGAGAGTTATGTCCTGTGCAAAGGTAATGCCAGTGTTTATTATGGGTCTATATTACAAGATCAAAACTTTAGCTAATCGAATAACTTTATAAAGATTGATCTTGTAATATCGAATTCCAAAAACCTCAAATGGCTGATTTAACGCAGGAAAACAATTCCCTTGGCCGTTATGGGGATTATGCCCTTTTCTCCATTGTGGAGCAATCTTGGATTTGGTATATTTAGTTA
>NC_056744.1:1003642230-1003657230 GCF_019279795.1 Protopterus annectens | reverse complement strand
CCAACATAACAGTGTATGATAATATCACAATATACCAGCATTTTGTAATGTTTTTTAGTAAAAAAAAGTTCATTTGACCATTTCAACTAACTGATTGCTGTGCAAGATTAGAACAAATGTGTGAAATTTTGATATGAAGTTTTCAGGGAAGTTATGTAAGGGACCCTTCTGTCACACTGCTATGGTTATTGCGCAGTCCAGTTTATAATCAGGTGCTAACATTAAATAAGACCTATGCTGAGTTCTGGTAGGTGAATGAGTCCAGAAAAGAAGACTTCCATATCAGTAGTACAGCGCTTCCCAAACTTGTACAGTTTTCCAGGTGGCACAGCCTCAAAACTATTCACAAGAACTATGATTCTGGTGGCAAAGCAAAGAACTGAAAGACACACACATATATATATATATATATATATATATATATATATATATATATATATATATATAAATAACAGCAGCAACGCTCCCCATCATCATTTTTAAGTTGGTTTAGCTGGAGATCTACTTGTTATATCCTAAGAATATTCACAAGGGGAATAATTTTGCTGTCAGTCCCTAGAAGAAATCCATATATACGTATGCAGCAGTGCTCCCCACTATTTTATTAAGTCAATTTAGCTGTTGATATGTCTAAGACTAAGTTTGTTGTTTCTGAGGCCAGATTTCCTTTAGATTCTCTTTAACAGTCATTCCAATTTTTGCAAGTCCTTCAGGTATTCTTTGTACAGGCATTTCCCCTACACAGATACTGAGAAGATGAAGAAACCTAGCTCATAACAAAGTCTATTGACTCTTGTACATTCCGTGTACTACGTTAACTACTGTTGGGATGCTCTCTGGATGATATCTTTTTAAAAGGTGTTATTTAGTAAAAATAATAAGATGGTACTAACTAGCAGCTGACATGTTGTTGCTTATTTATTGGAATTTTATGTTTTTAATGAAGTACTACAACATTAGAATTCAAGTGATTTTTCCTAGTTTTCCATTTCATTTCATTTCCTGTCTGGTGAGGGGATTTTACTTTGCAGAAATGTCTTAGGTTAACTGGTTAGCTTGCAACAGATGTGCATGCCATGTGTGAATGAGTAAGTGTGTGTGGTTATGGGGTGTATTTTTAAAGCTTGAAGTTTCAAAACTTTGAATTTCTTATGGTTAAGACCATAAGATCAAAGTTTTGCAACTTCGAAAAAAATAAATAAAAACAATTTTTTTTAAGTTCTTGCAGGAGGGCAAGCTCCCTTGCACATCCCACACCCTCTGCTAATTAAATATACCAACTCCAAGATCGCACCACAGCAAGGAAATGGTAAATTTCCCATTCTGCAATGTACGTCCATCTCCATTTTAGACAGTTCAAAGTTTCAAAACTTCGATCTTATGGTCTTGACCATAAGAAATTCGAAGTTTTGAAACATCAAGCTTTAAAAGTAGACATATGGTTATGTGTGTGTGTGTGTGTGTGTGTGTGTGTTTGTGTATATGTGTGTGTGTGTTTTTGTGTGTGTGTGTGTGTGTGTGTGTGTGTGTGTGTGTGTGTGTGTGTGTGTGTGTGTGTGTGTGTGTGTGTGTTTGTGTGTGTGTGTGTTTATGTCTGTGTCTGTGTGTTTAATTTACCAGTTTAATAGATAGGAGCACTTTAACTTAATAAACTGATCAGATAAAGTTATGATTGCTAATTACCTATGGATTTTGGAAATCAGTCACTGTACTTTATTGCAGAAGACAAACGGTAAGCGCTTTCACAACTTAATGTTGCTTCATCAGACCACATCACTACAACTGATGCTTGGTTAAATACTAGGACAACTAGTATGACATCACAATTTAAATGATTTCCAGTGTGTAACTTTGGTGCCTTAATTTACTTTTGCTGTTGTTGTGTGTTTTGGGCACCTCAGTGTACCTGCAGCCATTTGGTTTTTGCATCTTCAGTACCTATGGATTTTAACTAATCATCTTAAGTCGATATTTGTTAAAGTGCTCTACTGAAATTATTTGGTTATGTATATTTAGACAATATTAACTGCTTACTAACCCAAACATGCCATTTCAGCCAAATTATAACCACGTGTATTTATTTTGAATGTTGTCCTTTAAGCTTGTTTTTTAAAGTTACTGTATTGTACAAGCCACAATAGGACCTGTCTACAAAATTTTTTGTTTATACACCATTGTGTACTTTGTTTTTCCCCTTCAATGTAGTGTCTTATGCTGCCACTTCTGCAGTCTTGCGCTGAAGTGATGGTCACATCAGGGCCTCTGTAGCTGTCTTCCCTTTAGTGGAGAATGTGTCTTGCAGTGACAAAACATTAGGTGTGTATTGCATTGTGTTTGTCTCTTAGTACATCCACTACTTCTCTCCATCAGTTTGCAGTAGACCACTGCAGCTTCTTGCAGCTTCTGGATCATGATGGCTCACTATCCCTGTGTATCAGGAAGTAGAATAGACTTCTAATCATTCGTATTTTCCCATCCTCGGTGAGCCCTCTCTGCATCTGAGTCAGTTACTAAATTAATATCACTGGCAGGGCAGGCATTTACCTTTACAAAAGCTGGTCACCTAAAAGTTTTCTGATATTTCAGTTTCCTTTCTGGTCTGCTGACCACTGTTCCTATCCATTACTGCACCACCTGTCACCTGTTTAATGCCATGCACTGACCTTACTTCCATATCATCCTATGGGAATTCTCTCTATCTCTTACCAGTCATTTTCATCTTCTTTGCATTCAAGCTTATGTAGTAAACACCAGTGGTAGCCTTGTTTATGGAAGGAGGCTATGTTTTTGATTTGAACAGAAAGAGTTCATCCAACAAGCATATTTGTACACCAGTATACTGTGTAGGAGTTTGTACGAAATGACACAGGTATAGCTAGGGTGGGTGGTGTAAAGGGGCAGATGCACTAGGTGCATAGTGTTAGGGGCTGTGATCATCAGATACCAGTCGGTCTTCAATGCATTACCTTGCATATATAGTCAGAATTGAAGTGCTGTAGGGTGCCATGTTTTCAGTGCATTACAGACATTCAGAAATGCCAGTACCACATTTATAAGAACTGAATACTGTATGGCTTTGTGTGCAGCATAAACTGGAGCAGATGTTTGGCCCCCAATTCAGAGGAGATGATTTTTATTGTGGTCCTCAGCTTTAATGTTGAGCGAGAGTGCCAGATCAGGAGATGGTAACAGGTGCATGAATAGCTATCCACACCTGTGTGAAGTGACCTAAAACCACCTATATTACTTTTATGAACAATTCTACAGGTAACCTTGCAAAGGTCTAAATTAATAAATTCACTTGGTATCCCAAATATAAAACATATGTAATACTCGTGTAAATCTTAATAAGTGTAGTTTGGCAAAAATCTGATTTTTCTAAATCTATTTTAAGAATAACCTCATAAATTCAGAGATGTAACTAGTAAATATTTAAGCAAAACACTCTTAAAAGATATGGTTGAAGCAAGACAGAAGGATTTGCAATTAGAATCTAAACTCGTATTTCTTATTTCCACCTTTATGAATACTGCAGTGCTGGCTTTGTGGGCTGGTTTAACAGAAGTCTGTTTCCATTTTGGGAGAATATAACAATTAGCCAGCAATTTGCATTCCAGATGCTGTGATGTGGTTATCAGGAATAGTTTAGGTATTATATCAAAGGACCCAGCAGCAAAGGCTTCCAGTATTGATTCGAAATGAAAACTAGGACAAAAGTCCAAAAAGACAATAGAGAGAGCTAAACATTAGCCACTGAATATGTAGAGAAGATAATAAGGATCTCACTATCTCAACTACTCTTCCCTGAAGTACAGGCCAACACTAAGGGACTCTGGCTAACAAAGTTCACAGATGACTGCAAACTGGGAGCCATTATTGAATCCCCAAATGATGTGGATACTCTACAAAAGGGCCTTACAGAAACAGATGCTTGGTGCCAGAGCCATGGACTAAAGCTCAATGCTAAGAAGTGTATAGTTATCCCCTTTGGGAGAAAAACATGTATCCATGAATTACCATATAGGTGGCAGTACACTAAACACCGAAAGTGTGATAAGAGACTTAGAGACACAGGTGGACAGTGGTCTCACCTTCGATAACCACATCGCCACAACAGTCAGGAAATCCTTCTATGTGACGCACCTCATCATTAAGGGCTTTTCATCCCGAAAAAAGGAGGTCATTGTCCCACTGTACTCATCCCTCATTAGACCCATTATAGAATACAACGCCCCGTTTGGTATGCACCTCTCAAGACATCTGCAACAACTGGAAAGGCTGCAGAAATTCCTCACTAAAAGAATCACAGGCCTAAAGTAGATGCCTTACGCTGACCGCTTTAAAAAACTCCAGCTATACTCTGTCACATATCGTCTACTCAGAGGTGATTTCTGCTTAACATACAAGGCCATGTCAAACCCAGAGCTATTGGACATGCTACACTTAAAGTAATCCCAATCCCTCAGGGCCACATGCTCCAGGGATCTAAACATTGTCATCACAATAAACAAAACATGCTGGAGGGATAGGTTCCTGACCCAGAGACTCCCCAGACTCTGGAAAAGATTGCCTATACATGTCAAGCAGAGTGCCTCTTTGGCCCTCTTCAAAAGGAACCTTGATGATTGGATGGGAGAAAAGAAATTCACCCCGGGGATCACGTCAGTCACCCTGCTAGACAGGGGTCCAGGGAAGTAAATAGTGTTTGAAGAAATAGCCAGGGAATTGTTATGGCTAAGCTTGTATAGGCCCTAGGGCTGATAGCCTAGTACCAACCTATGAACCTATGAACTAATAAAGTATTATTATTAATGAACTGCTGTTTAGCTCTAGCCAGAATATTAATTGCCTAACCCTTAATTGTCTTAGTTTAGCACAAACAGAAGCCATTGGGAATAGTTGACAAAATGTTGGCAATCTTCTTCCATATCAGACTTTTCACTATTTGATGTATTTTTCTTTCAAAATAATAGTAGAAGCCGTAAAACAGCTAAAGTTACTTGAGGCTGGAAACCAACCATATATTTTCCAGCAATGTTTCTTCTCATCATTGAGATTTTCAGTGCTTTTGGTCCACAGATGTAATTTTCTAGGATTTTAAATAAACTAACCACTATAAGGACATGTATGAGTTTAATTTACTAGAAAATATAGGCTAACAGTTATATCAGTACTGAAATTTCATTGACCCAGTCACTAGCTCTTTCATCATTAATAACACTATAGATGGCATTGCGGAATTTAACGTAAGTAGCCCTGGTAACACAAATGTTTTTAGTATTAAAATGAAAGCCTAGAAAACAGGTATGACCAGAGGAGCAAAGAGGTTCAACAGATCTACCTATTTCCAGAAGCAAAACTAAAATGTCTCATGGGTGATCCCTATAAGCTGGACAATGAGTATCTTGAGTATAACTAGCCAATACTACTGAATTCACAAGTCTAGAAAGTGTGTTTCTAGTACAGGTGTAAAATTTCCAGTTAACAATGAGGCAGTTTAAGTCACCAAAGAGAATGGAAATAGCTTGATCCAAGCAGTTCTTGAAAACATGACTAAATGTTTTATTGTCCTCAGATGGCAACCTGGAACATCAGAAAACCCAATTATGTAGAGGTGTGATTGTTTAAAAGAATGCCTCATGACCATAACTTCAACATCAGTACAGCTAAACATGTGTTATATAAGAGTGAGCTTACACCACATTTTTTTCTTGATTTTATAGATTCAGTAACTCTCATAATGATGCTTCTGTTATAAATGCTATATTGACATTTTTCATGGATAATTTGTTACTAAACTCACAGAATGTAGTGTTAAAACTGCACTGCATAATACAATTTTAATCAAACTTGGATGAGTGCCTTTATCAACAGCAGCTTTATAGGGGAATGCTCCAAAAGATGTTGTCTATATGGCACAGAGGGAAACAGGACTGACTTTAACCCAGAGGATTCAGAATTTGCAGAAACTAGCATGAGGATTAGCAGTGAGTGGCTGATGTCAGCTTGCCCATCCTATGGGGAGGGAAGAAATCCTGTCTGCTGGCTTGCTGACATCTGGTGGTGAGAAGGGGTCATGGCATGCAACACATGGGGCAGGGATGTACACTTGTCTCTGCCAGGCTGTGTTCAGAGGGTAACCTTCAAAGGGAGCCTGCAGGAAAGTATATGCTCACAGAGGAGACTACAGCTACCTTTCACATTTGTGAGCATGCACACCAGCCACCAGCGCTGGACTAGGGCTCAAAATCAGACACCTCAGTATAAAGAAAAAATGATCGATTTCAACAAATGGCTAAGCTTCTGGTGTCATTCAAAGGGGATCCAGTGTCTGTCAGCCTGGGATGACATGCTCGACAAGTCATGTTGCTTCGCAATAGACGGCTTGCACCTGTCACCCCTAGGCTTTCAAATACTGGCCAAGGCTCTTGCTACCCCCATAGTGCCTTTTTTAGGCAAGGCTCAAAAGTCAAACCCACCTCCATAAACAGCACAATTAACAAAAAACTGAGGGTTATGCTACTCAACGCATGGAGTTTAAATCTCAAAATGCACGTGCTCAAAGCACTCCTCAGTATGGAGAACGTCGACATCTGTGCAGTAACTGAAACCTGGTTCAAGGCTCCAGAGAGCACCCCAGCACTACCGGGCTACAACTCGTACCACACGTTTTGGCCACAGAACATGGGCTGAAACACAAAAGGAGGGGGTGTATCCATATTCATCAAGGATACCTACACTTCCAGGTTAGAGGCGCGGCATGATACCTCTGAGATCATCCATGTGCAACTAACATTGGGCAAACCTGCAATGCAAATTGTAGCCTGGTACAGATCACCCTCCATGACCCAGGACCACCACTCCGTCTTTCTGGAGACATTGGAAAACATGAAGGTCTTACCGAACACCCTGATATTGGGTGATTTCAATTACCCTACTATTAACTGGGAAAACTACTCGAGTACAAACTCCCAGGCCCACCACTTCCTGGAATTCATCAACCCAAACATCCTGGATCAGCTGGTAAACTCCCCTACCAGAGGTCAAAATATATTGGACCTGGTCATCACAAACATGGGCGACAGGTGTTCCACACCAGAGGTCAACCTGTCACTGGTTAGATCAGACCATAAACGAATCACTCTGGATGTCCACACCCCACCACCACCCCCAACTAAGGAAACCACAGTAAAAAACTTTTCTAAAACAAACTTCACCTTACTTAAGACAGAGGCGGTAAGTTTCACAGCCCCCACGCTAAAGGATAATGCTGCCCAAGATACAGAAACCTTTACAAATGCACTCTATGAGCAACTACAAGGGTGCATGGATCGTGCCATCCCTAGCAAAACCAAGACTCACTCCTCTAAGAGAAGGAAACCAGTCTGGTGGACCCCTGCTATAAACAGGCTATACAACAGGAGGAAACTAGTTCAGAAAAAAAGCAAATCCCAAGAAGGAAAGACATCTCTGATCAGTATCAGTAAGAAACTAAGGTCCCTCATAAAATCATCCAAGGCTAACTTTGAAAGAAAAATAGCCAAGGATTCAAAAGATAACCACAAGGTCTTCTTTAGCTATGTTAAGAAACTAAGTGGCAACTCACAGATATGCACTGAACTAGTGCAAAATAGCACAAAATATACTGAACCTACTGATATTGCCAACATCCTGGCAGGTAGATTCAGTGCAAACTTCACCCCCCTCTCATCCCCAAAAGGGCCCACAACAATACCAGAAAAGTGTAGTGTCATGGAAATCACAGACGCACAGGTGAAAATAGCCCTTTCCAAAGCCCAAAACACAGCATCAATGGGGCCAGATGGTGTCCCAGGCTGTGTCTTGCACGAACTAAAGAACAAACTAACCCCTCACCAAAACACGCTGTTCAACCTCAGCCTCTCCACAGGCTACATGCCCATAGAATGGCACACAGCAATGGTTATTCCACTCCACAAAGGAGGGGCCACAACTGACCCTGGTAACTATCGCCCCATAAGCCTGACTAGTCTGGTCTGCAAGGCTATGGAGCGCATCATCATGGAACTTATTAACAAAGACATTGGGAACCTCCAAAAACTTGACCCGACCCAGTTCGGCTTTGTTAAGGACAGATCATGCCTACTAAACCTAGTTGACTTCTTCGAGACAGTCACTAAGGCCATAGACGTGGGAAAGGTTGTTCACACAGCCTACCTTGATCTCGCCAAGGCTTTCGACACCATTCCCCACTCAGGTATTACAGAAAAACTCAGCAGCCTGAACATAAACCCCTATGTCACGTGATGGGTTGCCAACTGGCTTACAGACAGAACTCACACAGTAAGAATAACGGGCTCCAGGTCCAACTCTAAACCAGTCACAAGTGGTGTCCCACAAGGCTTGGTCCTGGGACCCCTACTGTTTGGCATATACTTCTCAGAAGTACAGGCAAACACTGGAGGACTATGGCTAACCTAGTTCACCGATGACTGCAAACTGGGAGCCATAACTGGCTCTCTGGCTGACACGGACATCCTCCAAAAGGGCCTTACTGAGATGGACACCTGGTGTCAAAGTCATGGCCTCAAGCTAAATGCCAAAAAATGCATAGTCATCCCATTTGGGAAAAACAAAACACCCCTGAATTACCACATAGGTGGTAGCCCCTTTAATACAGAAGAGGTAATAAAAGATCTGGGGACCCAGGTAGATAGTAATCTCTCCTTTGACAATCATATTGCCAAAGTAGTTAGGAAATCCTTCTATGTGGCCCATCTAATTACTAAAGGGTTTGCATCTCTACTCATCAGACCTATCATAGAGTACAATGCCTCATTTGGGATGTACCTCACAAGACACTTCCAACAGCTGGAGAGATCACAAAAGTACCTCACCAAGAGGATTACTGGCCTCAAGCATATGTCCTATGCAGCCCGACTGAAAAAACTCCAGCTGTACTTAGTGGCATATCGCTTACTCAGAGGTGATCTCTGCCTGACTTACAAAGCCATGTCCAACTCAGAATTGATGGACATGCTCCACCTAAGGAAATCCAACTCACTGCGTGCCACGAGCTCTAGTGAGCTAAACCTCGCCACAACAATAAATAGAACATGCTGGAGGAATAGATTCCTGTCAAAGAGACTCCCATGCTTTGGAACAAAATTCCAGACTACATTAGGCAGAGCCACTCACTAACACTCTTCAAGAGAAACCTTGACGAGTGGATGGGTAACAGAAAATACACCCCTGGGATCACTTCATGGGCTCTGCTTGAAAGAGGATCAGTTAATCAATGTGGCAGCAAAAGTCGCCACACTTTGGCTAAGCTTATAAATACCCTCAGGCAGATAGCCTAGTACCTACCTATGAACCCATGATTCATGAACCTAATCCATCGATTACCCCAAGAAGAATGACAGCATCACTTGTGCTATTTGCCCCAGACCCTAGCGAGGAAAGAATGGAATAGAATGTAAGACTCTGACCTCCTAGGGAACAATAAGCCATTTGAATAGCTAGGGTGGAAGCAAAAAAAAATGTTTCATATATCCAGACTACTGGCTGGATGTGAGCAAAAACATTTTGCCTGCATTGTTGAAATTATGGCATCAAAGGTAAAATGTTTGGTTTCCCTACCATTTTCCCCAAGTGTGGTAGCTGACTATACATCACTAAATGAAAACCGTCTTAACAAACTGTTATATTTTAATATTTGAGAAGACAAATATGTGGGAATCTGTAGGAATATTAACCAATTCTTCTTGAAAACTCTTATTCTAGGCAACCTTTAAAATATCAGTACATATTGTCTTCTGAGCCAAAAAAAGACAGCCAATGTCATTAAACTCTGCTGTGAGTACAATTAAATTATCTATAATATTACTGTAATTTAGCTTATATTGTGCCTTCATGATGTCAATTAGGCTACCTCCTTTTAAGTAAGAAACAGTAACTTGCTACCTGTTTATCCTTGGCAGCATATTTATCAGACCCCGACTCATGGGGTCTGTTATGATCTATTTGTCTCTTTTATACAGGACATAATTCTCCAAGATATGTTGAACATCTTAGCCTATATTTAAACACTAAAGGGACAAGGTTATGTGTGTGCTTATCAGCATGTACTTCGCTGACATATAAGACACAAAGTAAAACCTAGAGGACAGATACTGTATAAGTGCCAGTAAATAAGGGTTCTTATTTAGGTTATTCACTTACATTCCTCTTCAGCTACAAGAGCTCTGAGTTTTAAACTGCTGTTTCACTGCTTAGATTTTTGCCATCACCTGCCCAATTCTTGTTGTGCTTTTAAACTTAGTGGCTTTTTACATGCCTGCCTGCTTGCCCCTACTGTAAATTAGAGTTTACAGGCCCATCCCAGTGCTGTTTCTAACAAACACTGATATTTCAAACTGATAAGGCTCTCCCATTAGACTCTTAAAGCTTGTGTTGCCTCTGTTTCATATCATCCCACTTCAACTGCCACACAATGCAATATTCAGAGTGTTAATCTGAATTATGTATTGTTCTTTTCTGCATTTTTTTCCTGTTTTGACCACAAGTGAAATGTTTGCATTTTTAGCTTGGTCTGGGACCTTAGTTTTTTGGATCTTTCATGGTAGTGGGAGCAATGTGAATTGCTGCAGGTTCTGAACATCATTTATTAGATTTCTAGTGCATTTTTCTTGGTCTAGGACCTTAGTCTTGTAGTATAACTCACAATAGTGAGAGAATTGGGAATTGCTGTAGGATCTGCACCTCATTTATTAAATTTCTACTGCAGTGTTATTGCTGCATTTCACTTGGTCTGGGGACCTTAGTCTTGTTGTATCACTCAAAATAATGAGAGAATTGAGATACTGAACTGCTACCCTCAGACTATAATATCTTAAGACCTGACAGGACACATAAAAAAGTTGGAGGGCTAGCCATTACCTACCCCAACTTATATAAAATAGTGCCCTACTCCAAACCCATCCCAAACTTTAGTACTGCCAAACTCCTCATAGTCTCCCTAAAACATAACACTACTAATAAACTGTATATTACAGTCTTGTACATTCCCCCTGGCCAGAATATCCCCATACTAGAAGACATTCTCTGCTGGATGTCACAAAACATATACAATGCAACAGTTATTATGGGAGATGTCAACAACAATTGACAAGATCTTACCTCTGATTTCACACTCAACAGCATAAATCTTTGCAGCTTTACACAACTCATCAGAACTCCAACAAGAATCACAAAAAAAACTCATTTCTAGACTGGATCTTAGTTACAGATCCTAAGAAATATTCCAAGTCCAGGACTCTCCTGGACACTTTCCTACCTATTCTTGTAGGACAAGCACCCAATCTCCAAAAACCCACAATCATAAAACATCCTGAAATTTTATTTCATAAGTCATGTTTTAACAACATATTAAACTCCTTCAAATGGTCAATACTGAAAAAACTACCTTTAGATGATGCAGTTAATTACTTCAACCAAATATTTCTAGACAATTTTAGTAGTCTAACTCCACTCTGAGCAAAAAGTACCAAAATAAACCATGCATCTTGGCTAACTAAATCTACACAAAAACGACTAATAGACATAAACAAGGCCTGGAAAGAATGGCATAATAATTTCTACAAAAATACAGATACTTACGAAATCAGGCTAAAAACTTATAACAAAAGACAAAAAAATATATTTCACACAACAACTAATGGACCATAAAACTAACCCCATAAAGTTCTGGTCTACAATTTCATCTCTACTCTTCCCAGGATCCAAACAAAATCTCTCCTCAACTACAGACAAATCTCCTTCTAAAATTGTAGAACTGTTTGTCACTTTATAGAAAGTATAGCTACCTTACTAAGGTCCCCAGCCATGGCCTCAAGCTATACGCCAAAAAGTGTATAGTCATCCCCTTTGGCAAAAACAAAGTGCCCACAAATTACCACATAGGTGGTAATCCATTAATTACGGAAGAAGTAATTAGGGACCTGGGGACCCAAGTTGATAGCAATCTCTCATTTGAAAACCACGTGGCCAAAGTGGTTAGAAAAACATTTAATATAGCCCACCTAATCATGAAGGGATTCACATCTAGATCAGGGGAGGTCATCGTGCCTCTTTACTCATCCCTCACCAGGCCCATAATTGAGTACAATGCCCCTTTTGGGATGTACCTTACCAGACACCTGCAGCAACTGGAAAGACCCCAAAAGTACCTCACCAAGAGGATCAACGGGCTCAAACAGATGCCATATGCTGCCCGGTTAAAGAAACTCCAGCTCTACTCAGTGGCATACTGCCTGCTCAGAGGCGATCTGTGCCTGACGTATAAAGCCCTGTCTAACCCAGAATTAATGGACATGCTGCACCTCAGAAAATCCAAATTCCCATCGAGCTACGCGCTCGAGAGACTTGAACCTCAGCACTGAAATAAATAGGACATGCTGGAGGGACAGATTCATAACCCAGAGGCTCCCTTCACTCTGGAATAAAATCCCAGTCCAGGTTAGGCAGAGTCCCTCATTGACTCTCTTCAAGAGGAATCTTGATGAGTGGATGGGAGATCGTAGGTTTACCCCGGGTATCACTTCTGTGTCACTGTTAGACAGAGGCACAGTATACTAACCTCGAAAAAGGGTACAGCAAAATTCATTTAAAATGGGTGGCGAAAGCCAAACACACTCTGGCTAGGCTTATATATGCCCTAGGGCAGATAGCCTAGTATGAACCTATGAACCTATGAACCTATGAACTAACAACTCCTGGCAATCCCCCTAGTTCCAACTCAACAACCAACTGCAAATACATTATTCTCTCAAACACTACCAAAGCCAACTCTGCCTCCATCTCTCTTACTCCAAAAAAAACTCAAAAACAGTTCCCAAACCTCCTAGTCTGACTTTGCAACTGGTACGCATTACTCAAATACGCAACCTTCTCCACAAAATAAAAACATGCCTTCTGTCCATTGACCTGCCAGCCGAATACCTGAAACTAGCTGCAGATGCCATAGCCTTAGTATTCTCATTAATAGATCTATCACAGAATCCCAAATTCACTCTCTCTAGAAAAAAATCAGCAATAACCCCTATACATAAAGGTGGAAAATCTAACAATCTCTCTAACTACTGCCCTATAGCCATCCTATCTCCCCTCTCTAAAATCTTAGAAAAATGTATACATAAACAGCTTCTTGACTACCTTATCAACAATAATCTAACTCTCACCCAGCATGGATTCAGACTTTCACATAGTACAAGAACAGCAGCAATATCCTTCAGAGACACTGTTAATATTGCCAGGGATGCTGGACAACTAACCTCAGCTCTTTTTCTTGACCTTTCTAAAGCCTTTGATATTGTCTCACATCCTAAACTCTGACAGGAACTATTCTCCCTTGGACTTTCCCAACCTCCTCTCCTATGGCTTTCTAACTACCTATCCAATAGATAACAATATGTAAAATGGCAAGGCTCTCTTTCCCAGTATCTAACCAATAATACAGGAGTACAACAAGGTTCCATCCTTGGACCACCCTCTTCGACATCTATATTAATAACTTCCACCCTGTCTTACATCACAGTTTACCTAGTCCAATAGACCAATGATGTGACCCTCATCTCCACCTCCACCAACATGGAACACCTTAAGACAACTAACATAAACTGCATTCACATCCATCGAGATCTGGCTCAGTAATGCTCAGTTATTACTCAATCCCAGTAAAACTAAACTCCTACTTTTTACCCCTAAAACCCTCTCAGCTGATTTTAAGATATTTTCACTAAATAACAGTGAAAATGAAGTCATCCCATAGACCAAGTTACTACGAGTCACAATCGATAATCAACTTACCTTTCACCTTCACATACATAATGCTATTAGAAAAATACATTACAAACTAGGTATGCCCCATTGACACAAGCATTCCATTGACAAAACTACCAAAATTATGTTAACCACTACCCATCTATTATACTCTCTACTTTATGCTGCCCCGATTCTAACCAATCTACAGAAAACACTAGAAACTAAGCTTGAATCATGCTACAATAAAATTGCAAAATTTGCAACAGGGCTATCTTATTAGAAGCACCACTGCACTGCTCTCAGCACCTTAAATTGACTAGAACTTCCTCAACATCTAAGTTACCTCCAGCTAACTGTAGCACACAAAATTATCTACACTCCTAACTTCTGTCCTGCCTTAAATTCTATACTTCAAATCTACACACCCAGCTGTACTCTTCGCTCAGAAGATTAACAGTTTTTATCCCTAAGTAAACATAACAAAACTGCAGGGAAATCGCTTTACTCCTACTCAGTGGTAAAAGAATGGAATTCACTCACCTTAGGTATCAGAACCATCTCAAATTTCTGGCCATTTAAATTTAAACTAAAACACTTCTCACTCAGGTCACAAAATGTCCTCGTTCCAGTGCAGGCTAACTTGCACACTACATTAACTACTACACTGCGTCTTCGCTCTCCTTACTCCATCGTTCTCGTGTCTTCATTTCCTTTCTTTACCATCACTGCAGCTTCTTATATATTGTTACCTCAATCTACACTGTAGCTCCTTACATTCCCACTTACATTCACCCTTTAACTCCCCATCAACTTCAACATCCCTCTCTTCAACTCCATTTACAACTCAGCCTTTTCTACTAATAACAAATATTACTCTAACCTAATTCATCCTGACGTTCTACAAACCTCTCGGCTCTCTCTAACCAGCTTACTACTTTTCACACATAAATTTCACCTACACTGGAATAATCTGTATACAAAATACCACTAACAACCGAAGAAAATTATCTGCATTTTAATACAAATACTACTTTATCTGTAAACTCTAAACTATGCTAGAACGTTATTCATTAAGAGAATGTCTGTACTTATTACCTATAAAAAACTATGTTTATGTCCTTTTCAATAACTATTGTATGGCCTTCTCGTTCAACTTTTGTAATTTTTGCTTTTATTACGTTTGATTTCTGTTGAGTA
>NC_056744.1:1003439730-1003637230 GCF_019279795.1 Protopterus annectens | reverse complement strand
ACTAAAGGTGTTACTGCTCAGTACTAGGAGTCTTAATAAAAAAGCTTCACTCCCTGGAAGTGCTTCTCACCCTGGAATTATTGACATTGCAGTTAATGAGACATGGTTTAAAGCCATGGAAGGCACCCCAGCAGTACAAAGTTATAATGCCTTCCCCACATTAAGACCAGCTATTGCACAAGAAGTGACAAGAGGCGCAGGTGTGTCAACCTGCATAGAATGTAAGCACACCGCAAGATTGGTCAAACAATAGGACATGCATCAGCTACTCCACATCCAACTATCCTTAGGTAAAGCCCAATACCATATCTTTGGTAGCTATAGGTCTCCATCTATGACCTAGGATAACTTTACCACATACTTGAATGTATGGAGTCACTCACAATTCAGCCCAACACCATATTCATAGATCATTTCAACTATCCTACCATAAACCAGGATATATACACAACTACTAGCAGGCAGGCTCAAAAAGTTCTGAATTTTGTCAAAGCACATACCCTAGAACAGCTAGTCTGCACCTACTAGGTATGGAAAAATCCTGGATCTGGTAATCACAATAATTAGGGAATACTGAAATCCCCCTTTGTGTAATGTCCTCACTGGTCAGGTCAGATCAGATCACAAAGTAGTCACCCTTAAAATAAATGTTATGGCTGAACTTTCAGCAAACTCAAGTACCTTTAAGAATTTTTCCAAGTCTCCTTTTAAGCGATAGCATAGCTAAATTCTAAGCTCCCCCAAACTCAGAGAACATGGTGGTCTACGCAGACATGTTTACATATAAGCATTTAAATACCTGCATAGAAATAGCAGTTCCAAACTGAAATAAACGTAGGACAAACTCCAAAAACAAGCCCCTTGATGGACTCCCACTATAAATAGGTTACTCATGAGTTGGAGGCTTCAAAGCAAATTGATACCGCTCTTTCATAAAACTAATTAGCACAGTTGTTTAGAAGAAATTACCAATCGGATGGCCAAAAAAGCTACATGTACATCAATGCTCAATTTAGGTTAACAAATAAATCGTATGCATTGAAAGAAAATTTTAATAATTTTGCTTGACTAGTATGATTTGTTATTACTTTACACAGTGAAACGGAGTAGGATTTCATTTATCATAACTTTTGCATCCTTCATTAAATGCAGTTCTTGTGAAAACTTGTGTGACTCTTATTTTTATTCTTCTTATTTTGCGGAAAATTAAAGAAAGGGTTGTTCCAAATTTATGGCATTAAATCTGTCTGCTGTACTTGTGTCAGTTGGGAAGGAATAGAAAAAATGTACCTGTTTCTTTTATTTGCTAATTTGATAACTGGGTCATTTTGATCTAAGTAGATTCCATTGTGCACTTTGGTCAGTATCACAAACAGGGTTTTACCTATCAATCATTACCAAATAATGGAAAAAATAATCAGAAGACAGCACTAGATCATCCAAGAATAAGTGATGAAGTAATTTACTTAAGTATAATGGATTTTACCTGCATGTAGTTACTGACACAAAAATAAAAAAAAACAAGCACAACTGTGCAAGTGTCATTACACACTGCTGCCCCTTACTGTAAACACTGAACTGGAGAAAAACAGGAGGATTGTCATGTTCATACCTATGCAGGAATGTGACATTGCCAACAATGACCTAGTTCTCTGCATGGGGCTTTGCTTCTGATATGCTTTTGTCTTGGAAAACTGTCCTCTGATGCAGAATGTTTCATGAATATCTCGCCGGCTGTGGACTGGCATTTCATTGTATACTGGTGGGTCTTGACTTTCTCCTAACCAGTCATTGGCTAATTTGGTTGAAGCTGCCTTTATGGCACCAGATTTTTGCAGATGCTCCTGTTTTGGTTGCTCACTGTCTTGCTGCTTGGTATCTTAAAACATAAACATAAGGACACCAGTCAGATGAACAGCACAAACTAAGATGAACAACCATTTCCTGTACAGTATCTCTTTTACTGTTGTTAAACAAATTCTTCATGGTGTTATGAATCATATCCTAAATAAAAAACTTTATGTAACATGATAATTTAATGCTCATCCATTTCTTTCATTATATAAAACCTACTTAGCTATGCTACTTTGTTAGACTAAATGATTGCTGATGTCTATGTATTACATACAATATTATAGAAGAAGCTTCATGGTTTGGTTCTGCAGTTTGGTTCATGGCTTGGTTGTCTTCAGAACAGGTACTGTATGTCCTTCTGTTGAGGATGATACCAGTTTTCTATCACATTCCAAAAATAATCATGCAGGTTGATTGGTGATTCTTCAAACTGCTTAGTAAATTGTCTATGCAATATGAGAGACAGACTGTGTGTGTGTGTGTGTGTGTGTGTGTGTGTGTGTGTGTGTGTGTGTGTGTGTGTGTGTGTGTGTGTGTGTGTGTGTGTGTGTGTGTGTGTGTGTGTGTGTGTGTGGGTGTGTGTGTGTGGGTGTGTGTGTGTGTGTGCGTGTGCATGTGTGTGTGTGTGTGTGTGTGTGTGTGTGTGTGTGTGTGTGTGTGTGTGTGTGTGTTTGTGTACTTTCTGTGGTAGACATGTATCCCACTCAGGATTGGTTCCATGCTTTACACCTATTGCATTTTGGGATAGGATGTGGCTCCTACTATGACTGAATATGATAGTATAGGTATCTGATAATGAATGAATCAATAAATTTAAACAATGGTGCTAGATAAGCAGTTCTAAGTGGTTCACTGTATGTTTTGCTTTAGCTACATATGTTTCAGGAAAAAATTTAAGCAAACTGCATCTTCTGACTTCTCCTTGAGGCAAACTCTTGGGGGAGTGTTATACTAATAGGACTTATCTTTATCTTTTCTGAGCTGCTTCTTCAAGAGGTGGCAAGAAAGCACTGAGTACATTTTCACTCTGACTTCTGATTTCTTTCCACAGGGCTGACAAATCAACAGTCAGAGGGAAGGTGTGAAGAGAAGGAGCCAGAGCTTTTGGAAGTTAACCAGCTTCTGCAGCATTAGCAATGATGAACATATAGCCCTACTTATATGTTACTAAAAATACATATAAAATTGTATACAGAGTATATTGCTGGAACTTAATTCTTCCTCAAATCTTGGTGACTACCTTCATGTGGCAGATCCCGTTTTTACAGAATTTCAACATGACATCATTGCTATACAGACTATTTTATACATTGTGAAGAAAGGTAGGTAAAAAAATGGGTGTGCATGTTTGCAAAGATAAAAAAAAGTTTCCACTCCTGGTATATGTACTGGTGCCATGAATGGAAAAAAAGACAGTGTAGAATACTCAGAATATGGAAACATCCATATCACAGGGCCAAGCCACACTGTTGGTGGCCTGCCTATGGTAGAAGAAACAAACAGTCTATAAAAGGCCAAGCAAGAATCATGCAGGGTTGAATATGAGAAATATTATATATTATTTCTACTATGCAACATATCCAGAATTTCTAAAGAAAGAAGTTAAAGGAATGAAAAATAATTGCATCAGAGCATCAGAGTTTGATGCCTACCATTGCTTCCAATATGTGATGGCCACCAATATGTGTCACCCTCATGCTGGGCCAGTAATCAAGGGGCCTGAATCCTCACCACTGACACTGGAGAGGGACTTGTGCTTGGAATACAAATGGATACACTCAGTATTTCCAGATGCAGACCTCTCTGCATCAAGTACAATTTCCCTTAAGTGCACACAGGGAACACACTCAGCCCGGGTTTGGATCTCTCTTTATCTGTCTCCCTGCAGGTCCCCAGTAAGACTCCCCATTGGTACAGCTGTAGGGTTAGGTCCTCAGCAGAGTGTCCAAGCCAAGTCATTCAGCATCCTCTTTGTAAACATAGTGCTTCATGTCCCTGCTCCAGTAGTTATCACTACGACCAGTCATTTACTATAAGGCTCTTAAAAGGGTATCTGATTATACTGTGTAATATTAATACTAATACAAATGGTAGGAGTTCACCAAGATGGCTAGGCCTTCACACAGTGTCACCAAATAAATATAAGTACTCCCAAAGGCTTGTTACTTTCTACAAGGACCAGCCACAATAAAAGTTTTAAATGCGTTTAATAATAAATAATAAAAGAACACAAAAACACTGAATATATATTCACAGTAAACCACAGAGTTCAGATAACAGGAAATATTGAAAAGAACATTGATGGATAGACTCAGGCAAATAAAGAAACACAATATATAAACTAAGCTTCACTATATTCCTGACTGAATCTAAAAGGATTACTGTTCCCTACTTAAGTTACTTACTACCACAAGGCAATATGTTGTGGAGTGAGTGTCTTTCTAGTCAGGCATACAAAACAGAATACTCACTCTGAGATTTCTCATTGTGATAACTAAAATATAATTTCCAAGAGAGCTGGCAGAATGACCTCATCTGGTCACCTGACTATAGGTTCTTACAGTATTATCCATTGAAGGGATAGGAAGTTAGCACAGGCAGTCACAATATACATTCAAATGTTTATGACAGTGCCTGGGGCCTCCCCTCTTCTCACTGAGCTAATGGACAAATGATCTTCCCTAGACCCAGCAACTCTGGTCCTATTCAGCACTGTGGGGTGCCTTTAATGGCTTAACAGTTCATTTACATTTCTCTTATTTTTGTTAAAGTTAACCTCTGCTGTGCCAGTATCCTCTATTAAAGCATATACTTTTAATTCAGCTACAAAAATACATGTAAATTTCTCTTCATTTCAGCAGGGTGCACTGTTGATACATTTCAACACAAGCAAAGCTAATAAATACATTTTCAGCACAAGCATCTATACAAAATCAGTTTGATACACAAATGACATACACTTCTAATAAATTCATAACACAAGCATCTTGTATAAATCAGTTTGATATTCAAGGGACATATCATTCTTTACAAACTCCAGCTGGCTATGCTTTCACGTGCCATATCATCACACAGAGAAACTGTCAAAAGCTACAAATAAAATTTTAATCTCTTTAATAGAATAAATCAGCTCTGAATAATAGGTTCATAGGTAGGTAATAGGCTATCGGCCCTGGGGCCTATACAAGCTCAGCCAAAAAGGTACCTTAGCAAAATCACAACATGATGAGTCAATGAATACCAGGGAGATGGTACAACAGATAGAGTAGGATGCTTGTATATAGGATATGTCATGACTGAATTTCTATAACTTTTAACAAGAGATTTATATGAAAGTCCAGTATGAATTACACAGCACGGGAAAGAACAGGAAACAAGAGAAAAAAGAGGGTGCACTCAGTCTAGAAGAGAATGATCTAAGACAAGATTTGCTTAATTTAATTGAAATGGACACACATATTAAGACAGATGAAACAAAAAGAATACATAAAGGAATAAAACCGAATATATTGGAAGACTGATAAATTGATGAACACAATAACTGGGATTATTAAGAGAGATAAAACACATAAATACAGTAGACTACTGTGCAGCTAAAATAATTACATATAAAGTTTTACCAGAAAGATGCAGACTAAGAAGAGAGAGAGAGGAAAGGAACAAATAAAATGCTGCCATGAAATATTGAACAGAAAAAACTATAAAACAACTAAGACAAAAACTATCACTATAAGAGGAATAGAGGAAAGGGAGATCATGAATAATTCTAAGAAAAATATGGTAAAAGCAGCACACAGTATCAAAACAGATTATAATTTATCATAGATTATCTCAAATTATAAGCTAAAAATAATACAAGCAGAAAAATGTTGAAGGTAGGCAAATATAAAACAAAAATATTTTATAGAATTATAGAATTGGGAAACAAAGTAAAGGTAATAGTAACACCACCTAAAAGAGAAAAATCAATACATTTTGGAGAAGTATTTTTAAAGATCATCCTAAACAAAACAAAGATGCTGACTGGATAGAAGAGATAAAAGTAGCAATAAGAATATCTAATACAGGATGAAGAAACCTTAAGAAAATTTGAGCCCAAATTAAGAAATGCTCTTAACCTGAAAATCCCAAGTCCTGAGGCAGTTCCTAACTTTTTGCAAAAGGTATCAACATCTTTAGATAGAGATTTACACCTGAGTAAAATTAATTATATGCATACCCCAAAAGACACCAACCTGGTTAATGACAAGAAAAGAATATAGTCCTTAACAGTGAACCAGATAATAATTTGACTTCTAACAATAAATGCATTATATACAGGGACTAAGGCTGAGAAAGTGTATAGTTAACTTAGAAAAAAAAAACCTCAATTAAGGCAATAAAAATGTCATCAAAACAAAATCATATGGACCAGAGAATCATTCATCATTTAATGGATTATGAAATGCTTACAGATGTAAAAGATATACCCTGCATTGATTGGTTGGTTCCATATTATGCCATCGCAGACGCAGGTTGTCGAATGCGTCTTTGTTGAACAGTAAAGTGCGAAAAGACAAAATTTTCTTTCTGGGAAAGAATTCGTTTGGCCGCTTTCGCTACTTTGCCTTTTCAACACTGTAGTGCGATCTCGGAGTTGGTATATTTAATTAGGGGGTGTGGAGGGCACAGCCCTCCACGTCGGGGAGTGTGGGGGGCAAAGCCCCCCACATTAAGTAATGCTTTACTGTTTTTTTTTGTTTTGGAATGATTGTTTTCCATTTGAAAATAATCGCTGTTCTGAAGGTTCGACATTGTAAGCTTTCGCTTACATGGGGTCGATTATCTGTCATTCGCTCTTCTGAGTGTGCGATATGATAATATAGACCCGATTGATTGCATAGTTGAGACTATGAAACAATGCTAAACCACTTTATAATTGAGTTCTGATAAATGGAAAATAATTATCCCAGGTACAATAATTCAAAGGGGAATATTACAGGGTGATTTCTTTGTCATAACTGTTGTTTTGTCTTACTGTTAACCCATTAAGCTGTTTACTTAATATACTAGATGATGGTTACAGTTCAACTTCCAAAAATTAACCTTGTTCAAAGACATCTTACATTCTTTTGTGGATGATTTAAAAGTGCGTATCTCATCGTTTAAGTACTTGAAGCACAACTGCAAATTTGAAAACTTTCTGAGATGATATAGTACTGATGTTTGGGCTTAATAAGTTTGCAAAAGCAGGATTTATATCAGGTAGGCTTCAGCACCAAGAAGCTATTGACCTAGGAAAGAAATGTGATATAAAATGAATTTAAACAGGAGGGTATCTGAAATATTTGGGAATAGATGATGGGTCAGCAATAAAACATGAACAAATGAGAACAAATCTTAGTAGGGAATATTGCAGAAGACTAAAGCTAATATTAAAAACTGCCTTGACATCCATGAATAGCGTTTAATTGATAAATCAGCTTACTTTTCCTGTTCTTACAGCTTTGATGTGATTGACTAGCCCCAGAAAGCACTGTATCAGTTGGTCAAGAAAACAAGAAAAATGCTTCATGCTTACATAATGATATATAACAATCCATGCATGGCAAAATTATATACATAACCATGGCAAATGGGCAGGCGCTGTACTCATAACCAAAAATAACTGCCTAGTCAAGGAACAATGCCTTAGGAAACCAGGAGGTATACATATGTAAAGAACAAATGATTTTAATGTGAAATCTCCAAATAAATTAATAGACAAGATCATTTCTTCTCTTTCAATATACAGGACTAAATCAGAACTAATTTGTTGCAGGAAGAGTTACAAGGACCTGCCATTTTATTTTTCCCTCACTAAGCATGGCTTAAAAAGCTTCACTTAGCTAGGTGGAAAAAACATAATTCAAATATCTGTGTGTGTGTGTGTGTGTGTGTGTGTGTGTGTGTGTGTGTCAGGCAGAAAGAGCAAGAAGCTTTCCATCAATGTGCTCCATTTGAACAATAAGAAATATCAAATAATAATAAGGCCTGATTTTACTGACTGACTGTAATCCTCAGTGATTTACCAAGGGACAGAGCAAGAATATGAGGCAAAATCAGATATGTTCTGCAAAATCTTGGATAGTTGAGAGGCATGGAGGTAGTTTCAATGCCTTGCACTGTATGATTTTTTTTTTGTCATTTGTTTGATTGCAGTGACACATTTGAGGTACTGTATATTCAGTCAAAAAAGTGGCTATAATTCCTGAGCATGCCTCTGTGCGTGTGTGTGTGTGTGTGTGTGTGTGTGTGTGTGTGAGTGTGTGTGTGTGTGTGTGTGTGTGTTTACATTAAGTACTTACATGACTTATGTTTCGGATGTAAAAGAATTCCTTCAATAACAAGTACATGTGGTATAGAAACTTTGAAACATTAAGGGGAAATATTTTGCATTAAAATATAAAAAAATGTACATCTTAGTAAAAAAAGAAATGTAAAACAATTTAACAGCCCATTATCTAAGTGCAACAATGCCTTCCAGAGTGGGTGTTATAGCAGAAATAACATCATTTCCAGGGGTGTACAAACCTCACTACACTCTTGGGCAGTCCATTATTTCCCCAGCAATGCCCACCCTGGTGGGCATTATTGCTTGCTTATGGAATATCATCAAGTTAAAAGAGTAGATATGTTAGAATTTTTTTAACTTCATCCTATATGTATATCTTCCATTCAAAAGTTTAGGTTCATTTCATTTCTGAATTTAAACCAAAAACTCCTAATCGTAATAAAATACATATATGATATTTTCTTAATTTCTTTAAGATGCATTACACTGAAGTGTTTCAACATGTTTTTGCCTGATAAAGCCCTTTCTTAAGCCTCTTTTGTTACATATATTATGGCAGTTTTTTTACCATCTGAATGGATTGAACATCACAATTTGTTTATCATGAATTTAAACACATATGCATGCACACACTGGGCCATTAGACACTATGTAATTGGATGCCACAAGGTCTTTGTCACCCATTTTCACGAGTCAAGTCATGCTCAACATTCTCATCCCATTTTCAGGCAAGATGCCTCTATCTGATCTCCAGTCTCCACCAAGGATTTACAGGCACAGTGCAGGTCCTGGGACATATGGAGACAACCATTCCACCTGAGAAAAGTGAGCAGGTATATTCTGATTATTCCTCTTCATCTGAAGCTGGTTCATCCATCACCCTGCATGCTAGTCAAATCTGGAACATCCTGATGACTGACTGTATTCTTTTACGCATGGACTTCATACGTTTGTAGAACATAAGACCATATCATCATATATTTTTTATTGTAAATAGAGTTGCAATATGTCTTCATCTTTATTTGTTAAACAGCTTCCATTTACTCTCAGTACACTTTAATTAGATTTGTTGCTAGTTTTTATTTTTATTACCTCCGTAATGGAAGAGGGTGCTACATAGGATTCTATCCAAAGTCTATGCTTTATTATGTTTAGAGATGATCCTTGAAGGAAGATAGTGTAAGTATACATAATATAATAGAAAATATTCAATCAGTAGTCAGTAAATCTACCCTTTCACCATCTTCCAGTCATTTACTTAGGAAATCTTTTACATATTTGTTAATAATTTGTTTTAAAGAAGTTTATGATTCTTCAGACAGGATCAATTTTATGGGAATAACACTGCTGATAACTGAATGCAGTGATAAATTCTACTTTTTAACCATCCTAGTCATAGAATGTCATTGCAGATTTTTCACTTACAAGTTGCATTTTGTATAGTGGTGAAAGAATGAGCATGCTGAGATACAGTTTCCATATGTATTTATGTATTTATATATTATAATTATTATTATTGTAAATGCACATACATTCACACACACACACATACGCACGCGTGTGTGCGTGTGTGTGTGTGTGTGTGTATGTGTATGTATATATATATATATATATATATATATATATATATATATATATGTAGGTGTACTCCATTATATCGAGTGGAGTACAATGTCAACAGTCGGTTGGTCAACTTCAAATCATTGAAACGTGTAATGTTGACATGTACATGAATTCTCCAAAGATTAACCCATAGGTGTACTCCATTACATCGAGTGGAGTACAATGTCAACAGTTGGTTGGTCAACATCAAAACATTGAAATGTGTAATGTTGACATTTATGTGCATTCTCCAAGGATTAAACCAGAGCAGGATAAATCCAAATGAAGTGTTTTTTTTTGGGGGGGGGGTGCTTCTGTACCCCTGCTAATTATATATACTAACTCTGTGGTTGCACAATCCTCAGGGAAAGGGGATATTACCCTACCCAACCTACTATCGATGCTGTTCTCCATTCAATGTAATGGAGAACATATATATATATTTATATTATTTTTACAATACAAGCTGTAAGCTACCATTAAATCTTTCTATTGCAATACCTTTGAACCTTTAGGAAGTTACTCCTTAGGATTGTTTGCCTTATTCTGTGTACTATGTTTTTTGATGTATGGTGCCTTAATACCAAAAGTGCTTTACTGAATTATTTGTTCATTAGCTACTGTCATTGAATTGATTTTAAGGGTTTCAACCTATACATTAAACACTCCTGCCCTGTTTTGCATTCAGCTCTCCTTGGACAAATGTTAGTGTACCCGCACATACCTTTTAGATTTTTAACTTATATAGATGTTTTTAGTTTGTAATACTGTAACAAGAATGGAACCCACTCCTGTGTCAAGTAATTAGGATGCAATTAGTGTTCAAAAAATTAGTATTGCTTCAATCTGGTTTGCAAGGAGTGCTTTTCACAGCACCCACAATATACCCAGAATTATCTCATTCTGCAGTTCATGCTGGATTACAGGTATTGATAGCATATTTAAGTACTCTTAAATATTATTTTTTATTAGCCCTGTTGTTCCTATTACTATTGCAACTGTCTGGGCGTCTTTATCCCACTCATCTCTACTTTCTGTTTGTAAAATCCTGGAATGTTAAAACTTTATATCTTTTAGTAAGTAAGACCCTATAACCACTGGGTATAGCTATTTCAATGATTCATGACACTTATCTTGACTACTAGAACTGATTTTGTTGTTTCTGCTTTATTAACTTTTAGTTTTGGCTTATCCCATGTGATCAAAACTTCATTTTCAGTAATGCTTTGTGGTTCATGTTTCCAGTACATCTCAGTTATTTGTATGTTATAGAGTTGCATAATTCCTTCTTGCCACACGTTTGTGCCTTTAAGTATACACACCATCAGGTATGAGTTTATTGCAAAAAAAAACAAGATGTGCAACTGTTTTAGTCCTGTATTACAAAACCTGCATTTGTCTGTATTTCCAGTGTTTTTACACACTTTGTAAAACAGTGTATACTTAGCCCACTGTCTTGAACTGCCATTATAAGCCTTTCATCTTTTGGTTTACCTTCACCTCTCCTTAACCATTCCTGCATCACATCTTTATCAACATGTGGTTGTTCTCTAAACTTGTCACTATAACTTTAAGCTTTCCATCTTTCCTTCCTTTTCTTCTGCTCCTGTTCTTTATAGTCTTTCTTTCTTTTGCAGTTTGGCTTTTTGTACTGCTGTCTGATTCTCATCTACTTCTAGTTTAATATCCATTTCCTCTCCTTTCCAAAATACTTCTGCTAGACTAAGCAAAGATATAGGTTCATAGGTTCATAGGTCATATATCATTTTAAACTTTTTTTTGTGGTTTCGAACCTTCACTATGTCTGGATCTGATGAAGTCAATAAATATGTAAGCGGTTCCATGACTACAAACCTATATAAATAATCAGTTTTGAGGAGGCCCATTCCTCTTTCATTCTGAGGAATATATATAATCTTAACCAAAAATAACTGTATGAGTCTTTGCAAAACAGCACAATACTGTCCAAGAAGTGCCCGTAAAGTGTCCAGGTATTCTTGAACTCAGAATTAAAAATAAACAGCTTTTCCCAGTGTGTTAAAGCTATATTAGCAAGAAATTACTTTAAACAAGTCTTATGAAAAAAAATGTTATTTGGATGTGGAGATTACTGCTGATCATGCAAATACATGTTTTATTTCAAATTTATAGAGGAAACCCATTTACTCAAACTCATTGCTTCATTATGATAGTTGCAACCCATTACAGCAGAAAAAGTCCCTTGTCAAGGGACAGTTAGATTGGCAAGAATAATCTCCTCTTTGGAGACATTGATTTATTTTATTTATTTATTTCAGTTTGATTACCGGGGAAGTCCACTGGGCCAAGAAGTGCCCATTTTCAGTGGAGGCCCGGGAGAAAAGCTCCACAAGCAATACAATGAAACATGGTTACATAAAGTTAATGGTATAATACAAGAGTAAGATTCATACAGTCAGGAAATACATTTACATAACATGTGCATAATGAGCAAACATAATAAAGCAATACAGTGCAGAGAAAAAAATAAAGATAATACATAGATGTGCATAATTTTTTTTTTTTCTTAACAGACTGAACAAAGTTGGAGTCAGGAGAAAGTTAGAAGAGTCAGGAAAATCTTGGGGGTAGAGAGGGGCAGGAAATGGAGAGCTCAGGGAAAGAGATCCCTGGAAATTTTATCTGGTGAGAGCAGGAACATTTCCATTTGGATGACAGGTATTTGAAAAGTAGGGTCTTGAAGGATTCGGAGTTAGGTATAGTCCTAAGAGAAGGAGGGAGGGAGTTCCATTTTTTACCTAGAGAGAAGGAGAGTAGAAGTTGGCCGGAAGGACGTTTGGGTTTGTGGATGGAGATAAGGTTTTGGTGTTCAGATCTCAGAGATCTGTTTGGGGTGTATGGTAGAAGGATGTTTATTAAGGCAGGGCATGAGTCTGGGTAGAATATTAGTTTGTGAGCGGTGGTTAGTTGGAGATAGTCTAAGTGGTTAGGAAGTTCAAGCCAATTTAGAGATTGAAGGGTAAGGCAGTGGTGAGTTGAGGTTTTGGATTTAGTTGCGAATTTAGAGATCTTATTATAGCAAGTTTCAAGTTTTGAGATATTGGAAGTAGACAGATTGGTTAGAAGAGGGGCTCCATAAAGAAGAGAGGGTAGAAGGTATGTAATTGCCAGGGTGTGCCTAGAGGAGTTGGAAAGAAATTGATTGTTTCTGTAGAGCATACCTAACTTTTGGTGGGTTTTCTTTATGTTTTGTTGAATGTGGAGATCGAATTTTAGGTGTTCATCTATGGTAATGCCGAGTAGTTTAGCGGAAGATGAAAACTTAAGAGCAATGTTACTAAATGGAGGATACCCAATGGATTTTTTGGAGCAGCCATTTATGGAGGTTTATGATAAAAGGACAAAAGGGATTTATAAGCCATTATTAGGAATGGGATGGAATGCTTTGCCAATGGACAAACCAAATAACAAGAAATCCAGAGAGGTTGTATCCTTACTTATAGTAATAAGGTGGAGCCTATAAGGCACATTTTATTTAGCATCTGGAAGATTTTTGACATAGGTAGCATGGACTTGGATAGGATTGGAAGGGTCCCCACAGTGACTTTTAGAAGGGACTGGCACATCAAGAAGCTTTTAGAACAGAGCGGTGTGTTTAGGACGTCCACCATACATCACAGTGGAGTGTCCAAATGTAGGCATTGTTCCCAGTGCCCTTCTATTTTAGAAGGTAAATATACCTGGTTAAATGGGGTGGGTGCTATCACGTGCCCCAGGAAATGTAATTGCGAAACAAAAATGGTGGTCTATTTGGCCTTATGCTTGATGTGCAGGTCATTTTATATAGGTAAAGCTGAAAGAGCCATTAAAGAGAGAATATATGAAGATTTAAGAGAAATAAAAAAACACGATCAGAAGAATGGATTCTGGAGACACATTCAGAAAGGTGAAGGGCATACATTTTTTTATTGTAGATGCCCTTGATAATGACTTGAGAGCAGGGCCTTTAAAGATTAGACTTGAAGTCAAAGAGCTTGAGTGGCAACTGAAAGCTAATGCCATTGGTCCGAAGGGGCTCAATGGTTACAGTTTTATTAGTAGTCTTCTGAAGTTAAAAGAACTTGCATGCTAAGAATATTGTCATGTATTGTGTAGGCATTTTTTTATTTTATTTCATTTTTAATTTTTTAGCTTTATTTCTTTACATTTTTACTTTGTTTATAACTCCAATACATACATTTTGGTTTGTCTCTTTAAAATTTTCAATTAACTAATTAACTTGTTGATTGATGAGTTTTCTGGGGGTGGAGTTTTACCTGCACTATTTAAACTTGCTGTGTATGTGTGCATCTTTTAACTCTGAAGAAGTCCCATTCATGTTGTGGGACAAAAGTGCTTAGTTGTGGATTATTAAACAAGTTTTTGTTTTTAACCTGTGGTCGTTGGTGGTTTCTTCATATTACACAGTGGGTTACTTTTTGAGTTCATTTCTATGGTGGTGACACAAGCTCCTGGTCTTTGTTTTCCTAATAAAAATATTTTTCAAGCTCACCAGTGAAATAAGTTTAAGTTTTTTAACTAGTGTTTAATGAAATGGTGTAAACATACACAGACATTTAAGGTGTTTTTCAAAGCAAAAGTTCACATTCCATAAATGCAAAACAGTTTTGAAGTTTCTTTAGTCGATTGTATCATGAATTTAATACAGCATATATTAATTCTTTGCTGTATATGCTGTTTCTATGTGTATATGCCCCAGCCATGTGTATTAATATGTGACAGTGCTCACCGCCTCACCTCTATACTTGCAATATAAACCTTATGATAAACATATATAAACATATATAATTGTCTGTGAACCTGCTTATCCCACCTCTTACTTACAATATTAACATTTTCGGCCATACCAAGTTCCTTCTCACACTTCTATTTCTTTTAATTTCAAATCGCTAATCACATAATATATTATCTATTTGACAAACCCACTAATATATCTCTTGAAGTGCTCAATGCTCAATGTCTACTAAATGCAAATATCCTTTAGAATGTAATAGTTTCCTTTTTTCATATGCACGTGATCTAGTTAGCAAATGTATATGTAATTGTTTTATGTATATTACTTAATGTCTATTCATATATATTACTGAATGTCCTTTTAAAAATGTTTGCAGTATATTTGGAGCTTTTCCCCCCAGTTCTCAGCTGAAAGGATTTTTTTCACTAAACTCCATCAGACCAGCCCAGTAAACAAAAGCAAAAAAAAAAAAAAGTGAAAAAAACAAAAGTGTAGTGAGCTGTCAGTTACAGTTAAAGCAAGTAGTTTGCTACAGTTATAGAAGTGTAGAATAGCTTTTTTTGGTTCTTTGTCATAACTGTTGTTTTGTCTTACTGTTAACCCATTAAGCTGTTTACTTAATATACTAGATGATGGTTACAGTTCAACTTCCAAAAATTAACCTTGTTCAAAGACATCTTACATTCTTTTGTGGATGATTTAAAAGTGCATATCTCATCGTTTAAGTACTTGAAGCACAACTGCAAATTTGAAAACTTTCTGAGATGATATAGTACTGATGTTTGGGCTTAATAAGTTTGCAAAAGCAGGATTTATATCAGGTAGGCTTCAGCACCAAGAAGCTATTGACCTAGGAAAGAAATGTGATATAAAATGAATTTAAACAGGAGGGTATCTGAAATATTTGGGAATAGATGATGGGTCAGCAATAAAACATGAACAAATGAGAACAAATCTTAGTAGGGAATATTGCAGAAGACTAAAGCTAATATTAAAACTGCCTTGACATCCATGAATAGCGTTTAATTGATAAATCAGCTTACTTTTCCTGTTCTTACAGCTTTGATGTGATTGACTAGCCCCAGAAAGCACTGTATCAGTTGGTCAAGAAAACAAGAAAAATGCTTCATGCTTACATAATGATATATAACAATCCATGCATGGCAAAATTATATACATAACCATGGCAAATGGGCAGGCTGTACTCATAACCAAAAATAACTGCCTAGTCAAGGAACAATGCCTTAGGAAACCAGGAGGTATACATATGTAAAGAACAAATGATTTTAATGTGAAATCTCCAAATAAATTAATAGACAAGATCATTTCTCCTCTTTCAATATACAGGACTAAATCAGAACTAATTTGTTGCAGGAAGAGTTACAAGGACCTGCCATTTTATTTTTCCCTCACTAAGCATGGCTTAAAAAGCTTCACTTAGCTAGGTGGAAAAAACATAATTCAAATATCTGTGTGTGTGTGTGTGTGTGTGTGTGTGTGTGTGTGTGTGTGTGTGTGTGTGTGTGTGTGTGTGTGTGTGTGTGTCAGGCAGAAAGAGTAAGAAGCTTTCCATCAATGTGCTCCATTTGAACAATAAGAAATATCAAATAATAATAAGGCCTGATTTTACTGACTGACTGTAATCCTCAGTGATTTACCAAGGGACAGAGCAAGAATATGAGGCAAAATCAGATATGTTCTGCAAAATCTTGGATAGTTGAGAGGCATGGAGGTAGTTTCAATGCCTTGCACTGTATGATTTTTTTTTTGTCATTTGTTTGATTGCAGTGACACATTTGAGGTACTGTATATTCAGTCAAAAAAGTGGCTATAATTCCTGAGCATGCCTCTGTGCGTGTGTGTGTGTGTGTGTGTGTGTGTGTGTGTGTGTGTGTGTTTACATTAAGTACTTACATGACTTATGTTTCGGATGTAAAAGAATTCCTTCAATAACAAGTACATGTGGTATAGAAACTTTGAAACATTAAGGGGAAATATTTTGCATTAAAATATAAAAAAATGTACATCTTAGTAAAAAAAGAAATGTAAAACAATTTAACAGCCCATTATCTAAGTGCAACAATGCCTTCCAGAGTGGGTGTTATAGCAGAAATAACATCATTTCCAGGGGTGTACAAACCTCACTACACTCTTGGGCAGTCCATTATTTCCCCAGCAATGCCCACCCTGGTGGGCATTATTGCTTGCTTATGGAATATCATCAAGTTAAAAGAGTAGATATGTTAGAATTTTTAACTTCATCCTATATGTATATCTTCCATTCAAAAGTTTAGGTTCATTTCATTTCTGAATTTAAACCAAAACTTCCTAAACATACTAAAATACATATATGATATTTTCTTAATTTCTTTAAGATGCATTACACTGAAGTGTTTCAACATGTTTTTGCCTGATAAAGCCCTTTCTTAAGCCTCTTTTGTTACATATATTATGGCAGTTTTTTTACCATCTGAATGGATTGAACATCACAATTTGTTTATCATGAATTTAAACACATATGCATGCACACACTGGGCCATTAGACACTATGTAATTGGATGCCACAAGGTCTTTGTCACCCATTTTCACGAGTCAAGTCATGCTCAACATTCTCATCCCATTTTCAGGCAAGATGCCTCTATCTGATCTCCAGTCTCCACCAAGGATTTACAGGCACAGTGCAGGTCCTGGGACATATGGAGACAACCATTCCACCTGAGAAAAGTGAGCAGGTATATTCTGATTATTCCTCTTCATCTGAAGCTGGTTCATCCATCACCCTGCATGCTAGTCAAATCTGGAACATCCTGATGACTGACTGTATTCTTTTACGCATGGACTTCATACGTTTGTAGAACATAAGACCATATCATCATATATTTTTTATTGTAAATAGAGTTGCAATATGTCTTCATCTTTATTTGTTAAACAGCTTCCATTTACTCTCAGTACACTTTAATTAGATTTGTTGCTAGTTTTTATTTTTATTACCTCCGTAATGGAAGAGGGTGCTACATAGGATTCTATCCAAAGTCTATGCTTTATTATGTTTAGAGATGATCCTTGAAGGAAGATAGTGTAAGTATACATAATATAATAGAAAATATTCAATCAGTAGTCAGTAAATCTACCCTTTCACCATCTTCCAGTCATTTACTTAGGAAATCTTTTACATATTTGTTAATAATTTGTTTTAAAGAAGTTTATGATTCTTCAGACAGGATCAATTTTATGGGAATAACACTGCTGATAACTGAATGCAGTGATAAATTCTACTTTTTAACCATCCTAGTCATAGAATGTCATTGCAGATTTTTCACTTACAAGTTGCATTTTGTATAGTGGTGAAAGAATGAGCATGCTGAGATACAGTTTCCATATGTATTTATGTATTTATATATTATAATTATTATTATTGTAAATGCACATACATTCACACACACACACATACGCACGCGTGTGTGCGTGTGTGTGTGTGTGTGTGTGTGTGTGTGTGTGTATGTGTATGTATATATATATATATATATATATATGTAGGTGTACTCCATTATATCGAGTGGAGTACAATGTCAACAGTCGGTTGGTCAACTTCAAATCATTGAAACGTGTAATGTTGACATGTACATGAATTCTCCAAAGATTAACCCATAGGTGTACTCCATTACATCGAGTGGAGTACAATGTCAACAGTTGGTTGGTCAACATCAAAACATTGAAATGTGTAATGTTGACATTTATGTGCATTCTCCAAGGATTAAACCAGAGCAGGATAAATCCAAATGAAGTGTTTTTTTGGGGGGGGTGCTTCTGTACCCCTGCTAATTATATATACTAACTCTGTGGTCGCACAATCCTCAGGGAAAGGGGATATTACCCTACCCAACCTACTATCGATGCTGTTCTCCATTCAATGTAATGGAGAACATCTATATATATTTATGTTATTTTTACAATACAAGCTGTAAGCTACCATTAAATCTTTCTATTGCAATACCTTTGAACCTTTAGGAAGTTACTCCTTAGGATTGTTTGCCTTATTCTGTGTACTATGTTTTTTGATGTATGGTGCCTTAATACCAAAAGTGCTTTACTGAATTATTTGTTCATTAGCTACTGTCATTGAATTGATTTTAAGGGTTTCAACCTATACATTAAACACTCCTGCCCTGTTTTGCATTCATCTCTCCTTGGACAAATGTTAGTGTACCCGCACATACCTTTTAGATTTTTAACTTATATAGATGTTTTTAGTTTGTAATACTGTAACAAGAATGGAACCCACTCCTGTGTCAAGTAATTAGGATGCAATTAGTGTTCAAAAAATTAGTATTGCTTCAATCTGGTTTGCAAGGAGTGCTTTTCACAGCACCCACAATATACCCAGAATTATCTCATTCTGCAGTTCATGCTGGATTACAGGTATTGATAGCATATTTAAGTACTCTTAAATATTATTTTTTATTAGCCCTGTTGTTCCTATTACTATTGCAACTGTCTGGGTGTCTTTATCCCACTCATCTCTACTTTCTGTTTGTAAAATCCTGGAATGTTAAAACTTTATATCTTTTAGTAAGTAAGACCCTATAACCACTGGGTATAGCTATTTCAATGATTCATGACACTTATCTTGACTACTAGAACTGATTTTGTTGTTTCTGCTTTATTAACTTTTAGTTTTGGCTTATCCCATGTGATCAAAACTTCATTTTCAGTAATGCTTTGTGGTTCATGTTTCCAGTACATCTCAGTTATTTGTATGTTATAGAGTTGGCATAATTCCTTCTTGCCACACGTTTGTGCCTTTAAGTATACACACCATCAGGTATGAGTTTATTGCAAAAAAAAAAAAAAAAAAACAAGATGTGCAACTGTTTTTAGTCCTGTATTACAAAACCTGCATTTGTCTGTATTTCCAGTGTTTTTACACACTTTGTAAAACAGTGTATACTTAGCCCACTGTCTTGAACTGCCATTATAAGCCTTTCATCTTTTGGTTTACCTTCACCTCTCCTTAACCATTCCTGCATCACATCTTTATCAACATGCGGTTGTTCTCTAAACTTGTCACTATAACTTTAAGCTTTCCATCTTTCCTTCCTTTTCTTCTGCTCCTGTTCTTTATAGTCTTTCTTTCTTTTGCAGTTTGGCTTTTTGTACTGCTGTCTGATTCTCATCTACTTCTAGTTTAATATCCATTTCCTCTCCTTTCCAAAATACTTCTGCTAGACTAAGCAAAGATATAGGTTCATAGGTTCATAGGTCATATATCATTTTAAACTTTTTTTTGTGGTTTCGAACCTTCACTATGTCTGGATCTGATGAAGTCAATAAATATGTAAGCGGTTCCATGACTACAAACCTATATAAATAATCAGTTTTGAGGAGGCCCATTCCTCTTTCATTCTGAGGAATATATATAATCTTAACCAAAAATAACTGTATGAGTCTTTGCAAAACAGCACAATACTGTCCAAGAAGTGCCGTAAAGTGTCCAGGTATTCTTGAACTCAGAATTAAAAATAAACAGCTTTTCCCAGTGTGTTAAAGCTATATTAGCAAGAAATTACTTTAAACAAGTCTTATGAAAAAAAATGTTATTTGGATGTGGAGATTACTGCTGATCATGCAAATACATGTTTTATTTCAAATTTATAGAGGAAACCCATTTACTCAAACTCATTGCTTCATTATGATAGTTGCAACCCATTACAGCAGAAAAAGTCCCTTGTCAAGGGACAGTTAGATTGGCAAGAATAATCTCCTCTTTGGAGACATTGATTTATTTTATTTATTTATTTCAGTTTGATTACCGGGGAAGTCCACTGGGCCAAGAAGTGCCCATTTTCAGTGGAGGCCCGGGGAGAAAAGCTCCACAAGCAATACAATGAAACATGGTTACATAAAGTTAATGGTATAATACAAGAGTAAGATTCATACAGTCAGGAAATACATTTACATAACATGTGCATAATGAGCAAACATAATAAAGCAATACAGTGCAGAGAAAAAAATAAAGATAATACATAGATGTGCATAATTTTTTTTTTTTTCTTAACAGACTGAACAAAGTTGGAGTCAGGAGAAAGTTAGAAGAGTCAGGAAAATCTTGGGGGTAGAGAGGGGCAGGAAATGGAGAGCTCAGGGAAAGAGATCCCTGGAAATTATATCTGGTGAGAGCAGGAACATTTCCATTTGGATGACAGGTATTTGAAAAGTAGGGTCTTGAAGGATTCGGAGTTAGGTATAGTCCTAAGAGAAGGAGGGAGGGAGTTCCATTTTTTACCTAGAGAGAAGGAGAGTAGAAGTTGGCCGGAAGGACGTTTGGATTTGTGGATGGAGATAAGGTTTTGGTGTTCAGATCTCAGAGATCTGTTTGGGGTGTATGGTAGAAGGATGTTTATTAAGGCAGGGCATGAGTCTGGGTAGAATATTAGTTTGTGAGCGGTGGTTAGTTGGAGATAGTCTAAGTGGTTAGGAAGTTCAAGCCAATTTAGAGATTGAAGGGTAAGGCAGTGGTGAGTTGAGGTTTTGGATTTAGTTGCAAATTTAGAGATCTTATTATAGCAAGTTTCAAGTTTTGAGATATTGGAAGTAGACAGATTGGTTAGAAGAGGGGCTCCATAAAGAAGAGAGGGTAGAAGGTATGTAATTGCCAGGGTGTGCCTAGAGGAGTTGGAAAGAAATTGATTGTTTCTGTAGAGCATACCTAACTTTTGGTGGGTTTTCTTTATGTTTTGTTGAATGTGGAGATCGAATTTTAGGTGTTCATCTATGGTAATGCCGAGTAGTTTAGCGGAAGATGAAAACTTAAGAGCAATGTTACTAAATGGAGGATACCCAATGGATTTTTTGGAGCAGCCATTTATGGAGGTTTATGATAAAAGGACAAAAGGGATTTATAAGCCATTATTAGGAATGGGATGGAATGCTTTGCCAATGGACAAACCAAATAACAAGAAATCCAGAGAGGTTGTATCCTTACTTATAGTAATAAGGTGGAGCCTATAAGGCACATTTTATTTAGCATCTGGAAGATTTTTGACATAGGTAGCATGGACTTGGATAGGATTGGAAGGGTCCCCACAGTGACTTTTAGAAGGGACTGGCACATCAAGAAGCTTTTAGAACAGAGCGGTGTGTTTAGGACGTCCACCATACATCACAGTGGAGTGTCCAAATGTAGGCATTGTTCCCAGTGCCCTTCTATTTTAGAAGGTAAATATACCTGGTTAAATGGGGTGGGTGCTATCATGTGCCCCAGGAAATGTAATTGCGAAACAAAAATGGTGGTCTATTTGGCCTTATGCTTGATGTGCAGGTCATTTTATATAGGTAAAGCTGAAAGAGCCATTAAAGAGAGAATATATGAAGATTTAAGAGAAATAAAAAAACACGATCAGAAGAATGGATTCTGGAGACACATTCAGAAAGGTGAAGGGCATACATTTTTTTATTGTAGATGCCCTTGATAATGACTTGAGAGGAGGGCCTTTAAAGATTAGACTTGAAGTCAAAGAGCTTGAGTGGCAACTGAAAGCTAATGCCATTGGTCCGAAGGGTTTCAATGGTTACAGTTTTATTAGTAGTCTTCTGAAGTTAAAAGAACTTGCATGCTAAGAATATTGTCATGCATTGTGTAGGCATTTTTTTATTTTATTTCATTTTAAATTTTTTAGCTTTATTTCTTTACATTTTTACTTTGTTTATAACTCCAATACATACATTTTGGTTTGTCTCTTTAAAATTTTCAATTAACTAATTAACTTGTTGATTGATGAGTTTTCTGGGGGTGGAGTTTTACCTGCACTATTTAAACTTGCTGTGTATGTGTGCATCTTTTAACTCTGAAGAAGTCCCATTCATGTTGTGGGACAAAAGTGCTTAGTTGTGGATTATTAAACAAGTTTTTGTTTTTAACCTGTGGTCGTTGGTGGTTTCTTCATATTACACAGTGGGTTACTTTTTGAGTTCATTTCTATGGTGGTGACACAAGCTCCTGGTCTTTGTTTTCCTAATAAAAATATTTTTCAAGCTCACCAGTGAAATAAGTTTAAGTTTTTTAACTAGTGTTTAATGAAATGGTGTAAACATACACAGACATTTAAGGTGTTTTTCAAAGCAAAAGTTCACATTCCATAAATGCAAAACAGTTTTGAAGTTTCTTTAGTCGATTGTATCATGAATTTAATACAGCATATATTAATTCTTTGCTGTATATGCTGTTTCTATGTGTATATGCCCCAGCCATGTGTATTAATATGTGACAGTGCTCACCGCCTCACCTCTATACTTGCAATATAAACCTTATGATAAACATATATAAACATATATAATTGTCTGTGAACCTGCTTATCCCACCTCTTACTTACAATATTAACATTTTCGCCATACCAAGTTCCTTCTCACACTTCTATTTCTTTTAATTTCAAATCGCTAATCACATAATATATTATCTATTTGACAAACCCACTAATATATCTCTTGAAGTGCTCAATGCTCAATGTCTACTAAATGCAAATATCCTTTAGAATGTAATAGTTTCCTTTTTTCATATGCACGTGATCTAGTTAGCAAATGTATATGTAATTGTTTTATGTATATTACTTAATGTCTATTCATATATATTACTGAATGTCCTTTTAAAAATGTTTGCAGTATTTTGGAGCTTTTCCCCCCAGTTCTCAGCTGAAAGGATTTTTTTCACTAAACTCCATCAGACCAGCCCAGTAAACAAAAGCAAAAAAAAAAAAAGTGAAAAAAACAAAAGTGTAGTGAGCTGTCAGTTACAGTTAAAGCAAGTAGTTTGCTACAGTTATAGAAGTGTAGAATAGCTTTTTTTGGTTCTCATCTTTTAAAGAAAAACATTTTTTTTTTAGAGTTGAAGATGATGCCAGTTTGGAGGATTTCTCAAGACACCAGATAGCCTGTCTTAAGTCACCTCCAAGACAAACTGTGATGTTTCTTTTCTTGTTTACATATGTCTCATAAACATAATATCTTCACCTTAGTCAATTGCCATTTCCCAGACACTGGAGTGGGTGTCATTCAGGTATGAGCTGTTTCATTGTCACAAGGATTGGTCTCTGCCCAGGATATCCAAACAGTCCTGATCAAACAAACACACTGTCATACTTTTACTGCTGCACATGCTTTACAGGAGAAGACCAGCAGTTATGAAAAAGCCTGCTTTTTTTGCCTTTAGGTGGATGTCTAAGGACAAAATGCAAGCCACACTGACAACTGCTCTGCTACACTTATTCAGTTATTAAAAAAAATCACAGAAAGTACACAGCAGCTTTTCTGAGAGTACCCATCTGACACATCAGCCTTCTACCCTAGCCCTACCAACAAAGGGGAAGAGGGACTTCCCAAGATTTTGGATTATAATTTTGGATGAAGTAGACCTGATTTACTTAGGCCAATTGTAGTCTTCCTTAGCATATGACGTAGCTGTAGGAACTATTTCCTTAGGTTCCCCCTACTGGATTCACTCTTGTAAAATGTTCAGTCTAATCAGGGCATCAAAGAAGTTTATGACATGCATAAGATGTACGTGGAACTCTTGTGAATAGATGGACCAAGGAAAACTGCCATCCCCCAAGTCATTCAAGCTTTCATGGTTACATTTGATAGCTTCTTCCTTAAACCTGCTTTTCAGCTACTCAATTTTATGAATTCAGACCAGATTTATAAGGTGCAAGAAAGCTATAAATACATGTACAAGAACCATGTATCTGACCCAGCCGCAACATTTATGTAGACAGGTAAGGGTCAGAATAGACACTAGGAATCAATGAATTTATGAACTGGATTGGTCTGACAAAAAGATACACACACATGTCATCTGTTCTAGGGCTTAGAACTTCTGATAGTATACAGGAGTGAGGGACACAACTGTTCTACTGCTGCTGTGGGCTGTGGTCTGATTACGCATGTGTGTGTGTGTGTGTGTGTGTGTGTGTGTGTGTGTGTGTGTGTGTGTGTGTGTGTGTGTGTGTGTGTGTGTGTGTGTGTGTGTGTGTGTGTGTGTGTGTGTGTGTGTGTGTGTGTGTTTGACTGTGACACTGTGTGCCAGAAGTTTAATCAAAGATTACAGGATTGGACAACAAGATATCCATATTGCTTGTTATACTTCATCCAGAACAGTCTTTCTCCTTTGCCGGAGGTTACATTTTATATAAATGGTGCTTTCAATTATCTCCCATAGACTACATGGTGAGAGACAAATAGTCAAATTCCTCTGAATGACTATCCCAATGATCAAGTGCTGCAAGTGAAAACTAACTGTCCTACCGCAGCAGTCCTATATATATAGAAATAAAGCTGCTCCCATTCCCCTCATATTACAGTCTCAGAGCTAATTTATCTCTCTCTCTCTCTCTCTCTCTCTCTCGATATATATACACACATATATATATATATATAAGTAGCAGAGGATGTAAGGAGTGTGGCAGACCATGCAATACTTCCCTCTGAAAAAAATGCTTAATTTTTTTGATTTGCTGATTTTTGACTTAAAATCACAGAACTTGAGATACTGGTCTCAAGTTGGTTTTCATGCAGTTTAATACAAATTTTGAATTTTGATATGGAACTTGAACTAGCGTTCAGTATGTTGGCTGTCACAGGTTGATAGGAAGAAAAGAAGGCAATAATATACCACAATTTATTTATCAAGTTTACTTGTTATATCTATACCTATATATTTATATTCATAAATCTAGATCTATACACACATATATATATATATATATATATATATGGGTCTACCTGAGATGGTCGACAAGCCATTTGATCGACTTTCATTTGGTCGACAATTCATTTGGTCGACAAGCATGTTATGTGGGGGGCTTCAGCCCCCCCCCCCTAACTATATATATCAACTCCAGGGTCGCACAACATTGGGGGGGGGGCAAATCTGCCTGTCGACCAAATGAATTGTTGACCAAATGAAAGTCAATCAAATGGCTTGTCGACCATCTCAGGTAGACCCATATATATATATATATATATATATATATATATATATATATATATATATGTATAGTTAAAATAAATCAGACTACAAACTACTAAAACCCACATCCATAAATCCCTATAAACGTATTGGATGTTTTGTAAAATGGAAACTTAGTGCATTTTATATCTTTACTGGCTGAGATATTCTCATGTCTTCTATTGTGGCTGCTACTCTTCTTTATTTGGGAAAAATGGAATCCTCTTCTACATACTTTTATATAAGCACACTATCATTCTTCCTTTAAACAGCTTCTAAAAGACCACTTATCAAACTCCTGGCTTTCTTCATGCTCCACTCATCACTGATGTAATTCACTATCTTCACTTTGCTCAATGGTTCCTACCATCTCTTCCTCTACTTGCTCTATATCTGTGGATAAGCAGTAATTTCCAAAGACTGTTGTTACTGCCTTAGATTACCTAGCAAGAATTGGAAATATTATGTCTCAAATTAAAAATGTAAATTGTGTTTTATCTTTCTTCTTCTTTTCACCCTAATATTTGTATTTTTATCTGTCTGTAAATAAACTGATTATGTATCTTACCATAAATAAACTGATTATGTATCTTACCAAGATGTTTTATAACTTCGCTGCTTAAATTGCATCTTTTCTTTCTGGGCCTCCACTCTTGCGACCCAGTTGGACTTTCCTGGTCAATAATTAAATAAATAAATAAATAAATAAAAGAATGCATGAATGTCAACTGAACACAAATTTATGAAGATAAATTATTTATAAGACGTATCTAGGAGTTGAGTCTGTTTAGTCACTAAAACTACCGGTGAGCAATTTTCTGATGCAATATTCTTCTGGCATTTCCCTTTATTTGCACTGCTACAAGATTTGGTCCACGGAGATGCCTAACTTATACAGTTGCAGCCTGTCACTTCTAGATGCATGTCCACAAAATAAAGACTATGCCTAAAATGTAGGCAATTGTTTAATCTGAAATAAAAGAAGATGAAAAGAACAAGAAGGGGAGCCTTTACTAAAGTTCTTACTTTACATGTAAATGTCAAGAGATGAACAGTACAGTCACATAAATGTCTTCTGTCCATAGGCTTACGTACAAATTTCATGCAAAATGGCTGAATAAAAACATATATTTTTTTTTACTTTTAAATTATGAAATTATTTTTTTTAATTTTCTTTCTAGTTAAAATAGAACATTAACATCAGAGTTATGGAAAAGTGTAAGACTTCCATTCAAACTTGTGCAATATCTCTTTTTGATAGTTGAGTATTAATGTTATAGTGCATTTCCCAAACAGAGCCATTTTAATCTCTGATTTTAGACCAAGTGCTGCAGATAGTCATCATATCTTACCTAGCATTACACTCATCCAGTGCTGTTGAGTCTCATCTGATTCCTGTAGTGACCCCATGAACAGCTGCTGCCCTCCTCAGCATTGCCAGGCCGTCCTTCCATATCACAAACACACCTACAGACAAGTTTAGAGTCACTCATACACTCACTGCATGTATTTAGGATGTGGGAGGAAATCAGAGTTCTCAGAAAAAAAAAAAAACTATGTTCATCTACTGACAAACATTTCTACAAATACTGATAGAGTGAAGGAAAAGTGCTACAATAACAACTTTTAGCAACAGTACAGTTTTCCAGTTTCTCAATAGTGTAGCCTCTCAGACTATATATAAAACTGTCTTTCAGCTTTTCCCAGTTAGGGGATGCCACAGCGGAACTCCTGTCCATTAATGATTGGCAGTAAGTTCCCAGCCCAGCAGCCGACCTTCAAGGAAGGCACACCCACACATGCACGCACCTACCTGCATGTCTTTAATTTCACTCGACCGCGGGGAGAGCATTTATTTATTTTTTATTATTTTATTTACAGTTTGTTTTACAGGATAGTCCATTGGGCTACAAGGAGCCCATTTTCAATGGAGTCCTGGGGAGAAAAGCTCTGGAGAAATACAAATACACAGTACAGAAAAAGCACAAATTTGTAATATACATTTCAATTAAATGTTAAATATATATTTCGGATAGTACAAATCCATATCACACAATTCAAATAAATGTTACATAATACAGAAATAAAAAAAAAGAGATTTTCATTAGCAAAATTACATCAGGTTAATTCAATAAGTAGTAATGTGTTTTTTTGTTTCTTTTTAGGCAATTACAATGAGGTAATTTTTTTAGTTGTTGGTCGAATACTTCCCAAGGATATAGAACTTTAGGAGGCAGTGACAGGCAACAAATAAGTTTGGAAAGTTAGGAAGAAAGTGTGGTCAGAATTAGGTTGGATGAGAGCAAGAGCATTTCCATTGTGAAGTAAGGTGTGAGTGTAGTGAGGTTTTAAACAAGGAGAGACTGCTGGTTGTGTGGATGGGAGAAGGGAGAGAGTTCCAGAGGCATGCAAGAGAGAAGGACATCAAGTGATTCCCAGAATGATGTGTTGTTTTATGCAATTTAATTAGCTTTTGGGAATTGGATCTTAGGAGTCTATCTGGCTTATGCATTTCAAAGGTATTTGCTAGGGAGGGGCAGAGAGATGGGTTATTAATGAGTTTGTGTGCTTGGATGAGCTGGGTATATGTGAGGAAGTTTGGCAATTCTAGCCAACTTAGTTAGTGAAGGGAAATACAGTGGTGGGAAGAGGCTCTATGATCTGCTGCAAATTTGGATATTTTGTTATAACAAGATGAGCATTTTGTTTTGAGGGAAGATTGTAGGCTGGTTAGGATAGACACACCATGTAAAAAGGATGGGATGAGGTATGTATTAGCTAATGTAATCTGGTGGTGGGAGAGATAAAGCGACTGTGGCGGTAAAGTATACCTAGTTTTTTATGTGTTTTTTTTATATTTGCTTGTAGATGCTTGTCAGATTTTAATGGATCATCAATGATACTTCCTAGTAATTTTGTGTCAGAGACTAGTTCTAGGGGGGTATTATTTTTGCTGGTAATTATGAAGGATTGTTTGTCTAGGGAAGAGGTACTGGATGCATTGAATAACATAAGCTTTGTTTTGGGTGCATTAAGGGCTAGATAGTTGTCTAGCATCCACTGTTCAGTGGAAGAGAAGGCGGCTTGTGTTAGATTATTAAGAGTCGTGATAGAAGAGGAGGAACAGATTATAATAGAATCATCAGCATATTGGATGTGACTGGAGTTTGGAATGACTTAGAAGAAATCACTTATGAATATGTTGAATAATAGGGGGCCTAGAATGGAACCTTGGGGGACGCCTGTGGATGCATTAAGGAAGGGTGAGGTAGCTTTTTTCCATTTAACTGCTTATTACCTGTTTGTGAGATAACTTGAGAAACATTGGGTAGAGGAAGGGGATAGGTTAAGTTTAGAGAGTTTGGTAAGAAGAAGATTGTGGGAAATAGTATCAAATGCCATAGAGAGGTCAAGGGGAAGAGTGGATATGAAGTGGCCTGAGTCACGGGCTTTGTTGATTGTTTCTAGGAAGGAGGGGAGGGCAGTGGAGGTACTATGACCTGGTCTAAAGCCATGTTGTGTGGGGGTGAGAAGCTGATTATTGATGAGGTAGGGTAAGAGTAACTTAGAAATAGGGGATAGGATGGTGATAGGGTGAAAGTTTGGGATGTCATTATTATTGCCACCTTTAGATAGATAGATAGATAGATAGATAGATAGATAGATAGATGGGTGAGGGAATCTCTTTGATGTGGGTGCAGGTGGGCATGCCATCTGAAAAAAACTACAACTGAGGTTTGCCATAAGTCTTCTGCATTATTTTTTTTTTTTGTAAATTCACTTTCTTGTAAAGTTAATTCACCTAATTGATAGGAGAGTACAGGAAAGACATGCAGACTTTGTACCAAAAGCTCTCCAGTTGAGACTGAAACTAGAGAACATCTTATTGTGAGCTGAAAAAGCTACTTGCTGTGTCACTGTGCCTCCTGAACAAATGGCATAAATTCACATTTCATACTAAGGAATACACTCATGTTTTACTATTGTGTTTTCACACTCTTTTGAGCCACTTTTCATCTGTTAACCTGGGTTGAATTATTAAAGGATCTACATGAGAAATGTGTTCAATTTTCTGAAGTAACATTCACAACTGGAATTTCAGTATTATGCTGTTGCTGTTTTGAATATAAAAGTAAAGAGATAGTTACAGTTTTTCAAAAGTACTTCTTTGTCTCACAACAATAACCAAAAGGGGATTAATCTCATTCTTTAACACTCCTAGTGTGGAAGGCTTGGAGTGCTGAGTTCTCTTTAACTCACTATTGGATAATAAGAATTTAATACACAAAATTGTTAACCTCTTCATCATTATCAAGTTAGTGTCAAACTGCTATTGACTGCTGAGTGATGATGACAGTTCAGAGTTGGATTTAGAATTCTGACTGTTAGTCTCAGCTTTGAGCCTCCAATAGACACTTGGCTATTCCAGTAATAAAAAGGGATGCACTATGAATTTAATTTTCTTTTCAGGCTTAGGTATGGCCAACACTGGAGAAAGAATCAATTAAACTCTCTTAGTAAATGACACTCATTTCTCTTCTCTTATAAGAATTACACCTGCTGACACAGTCTACTCCTGCTCTTTGAAAGGACTAAACTCAGATGGTCTCTTGGCAGTTCTTGATATTTTTCCAGCTGCAAACAAAAAGCAAATCCCCAAGTCAATTTATTTATTTATTTATTGCAGTTGGTTTACCAGGATAGTCCATTGGGCCTTAAAGAACCCGTTTTCAATGGAGTCCTGGGGAGAAAAGCTCCAAAACAAAATAAACATTCAACTGGCAAAGTATCTCTGGAATTAGTATGACCATTCTCACTGCACAGTGCCTATGCTCATCCAATCAGACATCATCCCTTCTCTCAATTTTAGAGCAAATAACCATCTACTGTCTACATCTCTAACTTGACTTTGTGCTACCTCAGTTTTCTGTGGGTTTGAAAAGTATAAAAATGATTAAGTCAAGCCAGGTGGTCTTTTGTAAGATAACAGTTTTAAAATCTGAGACTTGTAAATGCAAACCTGAAAATAGTGAGACTGAATATGTGAAAAAAAAGTGGACGTGTGTATGTGTGTGTGTGTGTGTGGGGGGGGGGTGCGTTCATGCGTGTGTGTGTGTGTGTGTGTGTGTGTGTGTGTATGACAGAACAGCAATTGTTAGCATACACTGTTCTCCTTTTATTTCACCATTTCTCTCTCTCTCTTTTTTTTAAAGTAAGTGACTCACAATTACAGATATTGGGACTAAAACAGAGAGCCTTTCCACAGGGCTTGATTCTTAATACTGCATGCCTCCTTGTAAGTTGTGTAGGAATAACTGGTAGCATTTTTTATGCTGGCTGAAAATGATATGGTCCTTCTGGCTCATTTCATCTTATGTGCTTAACAAATAAAAAAAAAGAAATTAAGTATTCTTTAAGTTATATTCTCTTTGCAAAGTCCCTGTATGATATGGTTATTAGTACTCTTTAGAAGGAAGCCATCTAGGGACAATAAATTCCAGTCAGACACAAACCCATAGCAAATGTTTCCTGTTTGAATAAGATTTTGGACAATAGAGACACATTCTAGTTGGAAATGTTCTTATCTATCCATGTTCTAGAAAAGACCTTACAAACTATTTTCAGCATTGCCAGTGACAGTTCCCTTATTACAGATAAATACTTGAGGTCTCAACAGCATATGAGACCATTACCCATAACTTGCCTATATGTAGACCATTAGCTAACTTGGATTTACACGCCTAAACTGAACTGAAATCTATCTGGAACCTCAGTTCCAGACAGACGTTTGTAGAACATACACTTTTGCAAACATGCAGTGAAGTTCATGTTTGTAAACTGTACTTTTTGAATCCTACATATTATTTGCTCACAGAAGTCATCTGATGATGTAAGTCAAATTTTCTTGGGTATGAAGACTCAGCCTTGAAATCCTAGAGTTCATTTTGCAACTTTCCAGCTGCCTGCCACAGACTGCCATTGTGGAATGGCATTCAGTGATGTTAAGGCAGAAATACTGGCAGTATACAGATATTCTTGTCCAGGCACAGTGATGACATTTCCTAGCATTTTCTTGAATGAATGACCTATATGGAGGGAAACTTGGAGCCATGTTTAATAATAACATGTTTTCTGCTGCAGTAAAATCATAATGCTATAGTAAAATCACATTTTTTCTCTAAAATCTCACCAAAATGAAGGACTTGTCCTCACACAAGACGTTTTCTCCACAAGCAGACACTTTTATTACAAGCAAGTTTGATTGTTGCATTGGTGTCCATTTCATTTAAAAGAGTCACACACACTGTTTGCATTACCTCTGAATGATGCAGTACATTTCTTAAATAGAACTGTTACAAGACTTTGTATTACTGCAATTATGAGCAATCTGTACTAGCTACATATTAAGCAATGCATTTCCTTTAAAAATGTTTTATTGAATAACCAAGATCACAGTTATATGCCGGAATTGCTGCATTCCTATGTTCCTGTACACTCTTCCAGCAGGGGATGTTAGAGGCTCCCATCACATATTAGGATACCTCTTTAAACATATGTAGACTTACACAATAGAATTGTTCCTTTGTGGCAGATCTAAGCTTGCCAATGCAGAAGCGTAATACAGTCTTTAAGAACCCATTCATTCAGCAAGGCCTCTGACTTACTATTACTTATTATTTTTATTGCTGGACTATTCCTGTATTAATCAGTTTATTTTATATTTTACTTTTTAAGGCATCATCATAAAGGTACACAAGCTTGCTTGCCTGCCTGACTAGTGCAGCCTCATTGCAATATGTCATCTTGACTTAAATGTGCAGTTCCCCAAGTTAATCTGCGGGGACCAGTTCACATCTAGTGTAACTATTAATAAACAGTAAAATCAGTGCTTTGTGGCTAAACATAATTATTTCCATATCTTAAGTCTGGGTGGCAATTGTAAAATAAAATATTTAAATATATTAAGACATACCACACTGCTGATTGTTGCTTTTGCCTCAACCACATTTTCTGGAACTAGAAATGACCTATGCTTACTTCAAGCTTGGAAATGTAATTCTGTCATATTAATGACTTATTCCAAGACACACATAAAAAAGCATTACTTTTTTGGGTGGTCCCAACTGATTGGTCTGGGGTTTCTGAAGGACCAAATTTCCAAGCCTGTATACATCTCAGCTGGTAGGAGGAACTGCTTTCTGGTCTGTTACATGTGTCATCTTCCCAGTGCATGTCATCTTCAGTCATTCTGTGTGGAAATAAACAGAAATGTTCAGTTTGTTTCTGTTCTTTAGTTTTAATTAAATGGACAATTTAAACAGCATTAGCTAGAAGGCTGCTAAAAAGGCAAACACTAAGGAAAGCACACAGTGATTATCTGCAATTTGCAAAGTGAAGGAGGATATGGAATAACAGAGCAAGCTGTTGAACTCTAGATAGTCATCTGATGCCCTTCTCCAACAGAGCATGAGTGTTTGTACAGTGTGTCTTATTCTGGCAGGATGTGGATATATATTATCATAAATCCAAATATGCATCTCCGACTAGATAATGTGCTGAACTATGTTGTGGTGGACTTATGTAGTTCATGGGTGGTCTCTCTCTCTCTCTCTCTCTCTCTCTCTAGTTTGCAATTAGAAGCATTTGTATTCAAACTCTGCAGCCCTGCCATTGTAATGTCATCATGTTTTGAAATGGATAATGCAGGATTATGGTATAAGAAGAAAAAATATAAATGCAATGCTTTAGAGTTATATAAATTATATAGTTTTTTGTTAGAACAATGCAGTACAATTTTAGGCAGACACATTATTTTTCAGACTGACAGTCCATAAAAAGGAAGACCATGCTCATTCACCCAAATAATAGTCAGTTTCAAAATGTAGCATACAAGCACAGAGCTGCATGATGATCCTTAAAAGAAACAATAGTTCTAACAGTAAAAATTAATAAAACAGAAAACAAGAGATGAATACATATGTTTAAAATATGCTCAAGAACACAAAAACTGTATATCAGATGCCACTATCTATGCTAAATTTAATTTCAATCTCTCAAGAAGTACACCTGGAAGCAAGGTAATGAGTTCTTTTTTGGAGTGGTGTGTGCAGTTGTTAGAAACCCCATCTCTGCAAAGTTGTAGTAGGGCACTTTAATATAATGCAAGGCCTGGCCAAAAGCCATGCATAGACAGTCAAAAGGACCTTATTGTGTATATGCAAGGCAAGGAAATGAATGCTATAAACTCAAAACCAAACGGTCAAAAAAGGATGCAAAGACAAGCCATGTAATAAACAAAAACTATAAAAAGAGCCAGCCAAGCTAGAATCTTCGCATTGTAATACCTTAAACCTGCTGCAGTGGAGCCCATAGGATATATGCAAATAAAGTTTTAAGGACATACCAATGTTTCAGCTACATGATGATGGCTGAATGCCCAATGACTTTTAACCTTTTTAAGTCTTTATTGGTACATTCTCAACAATAAAGCCAGCTTTCAAATACCAGAGCAGAACTGGCAAACATATTCAGAAAGTGGCAGAGCAAGAACAAAGAGCATTATTTTAACAACGGCTAAGAAAGACTCCGATTCAAATATGAGTATGCCTTTTTCAGTGAAAGTGGTAACTGCAAGCAAATACCTCTCTGAGGATGTATTTTATATAAATATGATACATTTGTCCAAATAATTCATTTGCAGCTACATTATTTATTCTCACTGTGCTGCTATTTATCTCCCTCACCACATACGTTTTGGTCAGTAGGTCTCCATTCTCCTTCCTCTGCATTATCTCATCTTCTTTGTCTTCTGCAGTGGTGGCAGTAGATGGTGGGGCCTAGAGTTGAGAAAATTGGTTATTAATTCATTGCAGATTTTTTCCCTCATCATGTTTTCCTCACATTTGACTTCTAGCTAAAACGTAACAAAGTCAAGTAAGTATTTAAACTGCTTTTTCTCCATTACTCATCAATTTCTTAACACTGAGAGAAATATGACTCAGGAATGATACACATACTTCATAGCACATGCATTCCCTTCCTGTATGTAGGGCTTGCTAAGACATAGCTAATAAAAGAACCTATATATTAAAGGGTGATTGTTACACAGGAGGACCAACAAGGAAATACTGTCTCACTAGCACACGTTTTTTGACTCCCTTCTCGGCCATTTCTAGGAAGGTCATCCCAGTATATACTAAGTGACCACTACATGTTAGGTCCAGCAGTAAGTAATCTCTGAAATGAATGTTTGTTTTTCTCACTCCAAAGCTACTTAAGGAACTTCAACTATCAGTCCTAGACAGCACTACCCATAATTATCTTTATCTGCATAGGCCTGAAGTATATCTGGGCAGCTACAACCACATAGGCCTCATGTCAGTCCTCTTCATTCTGACCAGAGTACCACAGGTACATGCCTGCAGCATCTCATTTGATCCAGGAAAGCTAATATATTATTTGCCTGACAATGATTAAGTCAGCAGGGTCCATAGTTTGGCCTCTGAATGTACATTTGGAATTTTGCAGCACAAAGAGATGTTAGCAGGACATTCTCTCTATCCATCTTTGGCCTGAGATTATACCCTACAGTTAACATGAACAAGCCATGGCTCTGTTGAAACCTAAGACCACCCATTCCAGTTCCCTGGCAGAAGAAGTAGGAAACTGACTTGCCTGAGGGAAGAAAATAAGTATGCATGTTTGGAATGCACCTCATGACAAGCTTGCAGCATCATAATAGCCCATTACTGCCTTTCCTAAGAGCCACTAAAATAATGGTACCCATCCGTACTATAATGATACTAAGAGCTGGCAATAATGAACATAATCCTGGCCCTCAGAACACCCCTTCAGCTTGTATACCTAACATCACCTTAATTATCCACAGAATCTTTGGAATACAACAATTATTGTCCCGTGTTGTCTGACATCTCAGATATATGCAAGACTTCTGTAATGTGCTTCATCTTCATGCTACTGGAACAAATTTCCAACCCCCTTCAGTATCTGGTTTCTCATAACCTACTTATTATTTCTTAACATGGCTTCTGGCTGGACCATGTTGTATACTTGAAAAGCTCTATTCTCCTACCTGACCCGTTCAACTCTCTTTCAACTTACTCCTTTCCTGCCTCCCCATGTTTGCTGCCCATTCACTAGCTTCCCTGTACTGTGCCTCTACCACCTCCAGACCTCTTCCTTTCTACTTCCTGGATGCTCTTTCACTCCCTGTAATTTCTAGTATCACATTACTATGTAGGCACATTGGCCTTCTCTTCTCTTCTCTTCTCTTCTCTTCTCTTCTCTTCTCCTTTTACATTCATATATTTTGTTTACTCCCTGAGTTTGATACCAGTCTCCTCAGTAATCTTTCCCAGCTCAGCATAACCATTTCTCCTGAACTCCACCTCATTGTTTTACTTTACATGCTTGTACTTCTTCCACACAAAGTAAATCACACAGTGACACAATCACTGTTGACAGACAGATTGCTTATGATTTGCAGTTTTTATTTTCAGCAATAGCCCTCACTGCAGAGAAGTATGGCAAAAGCATAATTTATAGAAGGAGATACAAATGTTTATCCTTTGATGATATCAGAAAATTATTTTACAGTATAAAACTGCCATCTCCTTGCTTGCTTGCAATTTGCTCAGATGAGACTATCCAAAGGAAGAGAATTTCAGTGATGCGAGTGTATAACGTATTCAGACAGGTGACAGCCTTAGATTACTGGCTTTGGGCTGTTGGCTCTCTCCGTTTCATGGAGGTATAGGAGTGAAACTTACCACATTACAAAAATGACAGTACAACTAAATGGACTTCACTGTAGTGGATAGTGATGAAACGGCCCTATTCTATAAAATGGTAGCGTTTCATAGCCATTACAACCAAATAATAATGTTAAATGTTTATAAACTTTAGACATTTATATCGCCAAGTATCAAAGTAAGGATAACAATGATAACATTTCCTTAACATTATTACGTTAGTGTCAAATTGCAAATCTGAATTTCTAATTTGCATCTCAGACAGCTAACTGGTACCACAGCAATGCAAAAAATGGGGGCACCACATGATTAGAAGGCATTCTGTTTTCTGGAATTATGCAACAATGCAAGAAAATGTAATGTTTTACAGAGAAAACAAACCTTGAGATGACAGCTATTTTTCCTGCATGAGCTCAGCGGTCTTTCACTGAAGGACTGATCGTCTTGATCTTGCAGCACAGCGGAAGCTGGTTCTGGTATCTCATTAATTATATCGGTTAGAGAGCTGTTTGGAGATGTAAAGCATAAGATGAGGCCTGCTGCACGTGTGCTGTGAAGTGACTTTCCCCTGCCTTTCAATATATTACATCTAACGGGAAGCAACATATGTTCATGCTCTATTTAACTCTTCTGTGAGGTCACAGGTACACAATACTGTTACACGTTTTGTCAGCTGAAGGGCTGGTCTGCTACCATTGACAGCTTATTGTTGCAGAAGTACTTTATCAGGACAAACTATTAATTACAAAAACAAGTGTGGTGAAAAGTATGGACAATTTCATTATTGTCCAGAAATTTGACACCCCATGCAGTCAAAATGCAACTGAACAAAAATGAAAGTCCGTGAAAAGGACTTTTATTTCTGATACAGCTCTAAAAAAAAAAAAAAAAAACTATTATATCAAGGTTTATTTTGTAACCTGTTTTGTTCACATGTATGATGTAATCCATGACTGTCTACAATTCATAGAATGTTAGTGCAATCTACAGTCTGATGAAGTCTTATAGACGAAAACGCAGTATCTTGTGTGCATAGAAGAGCGTTCATTTTAAATTTATTTTGTAGTTTTCCTTGGTTTGAGCATAATACTAGAGTGGAATCTGTTGTTAATAAATTCTTTTGGATCACCACCAGTGAGCCCAGGCACTTTTTTTTGGACTTATTGGCTGTCGACAAGTGCTCATATCCGTTGCTTGGTTCGCAATCTACAGTGCAAAATAGTATAATTATTGGCTATACTCAGGCTGTGGCTGATCCTAAGACCAAATTACATAAGTCACACAATGGTCAAAAAGGCCTGGAATGCACAGCATAATGACATGTTCATTGGTTCATAGGTACTTAGGCTATTGGTCTGCAAGGATCTTTAGCATGTATTCACACTGACTTCTAGCCTTAGCAGTTTAGTACTAAGACCCCTGTATTTTACAGAATTCTTTTAATATTTTGTGAGAACCCTTTATATAGTAAGTCTGAACAACCATATCCCTGGAGCAGGTTCAAGAGTGCAAACCTGGAGTCAACTAGCAGTTTCCCATGGACGTATCCAGGTGACACTTGAGTAGAGTAAGATATACTTAACTTCACATGGAGATGAAGATAGTTCCAGAAAAGTTGGATTGTCTGTGAGATATATCTATCCCTCTAGCATGCTTTATTTAAGTTGAAATAGAGATTGAGGACTCAGGAGCATGTGTTTCTGTCATGATTGGACTACTAGATGTGCAGAAGGTCTGCAAGGATGGGGTCAGTACATGCTCTGTGTGCATGGCAGAGAGCTCCCCTTAAAAGCCTATGGGACACTGAGAAGAGGCATAAGCCTTTCAGGTAGTCATAGTAGTTTTTGTGATTTACTCCATTGATTTTCTGGGTGAGAAAATGTGATCATTAGCCTTGAGTTAGGTGTTTGGACATGTATGCGCCAAATGGGGAATTATATTCAATGATTGGCCTAATGAGTATAGTGTAGAATGGAATGATCAGCTCCCTAGATTTGAATGTCATTCTCTTGCTATTAAGCTGAGATATAAAGAAGGACTTCCCAACAATATTAACATGTGGTGGTCAAATGACAGCTCACAGTGTACATCTGTTCCCAGGTCCCTCACTATTAAGTCAATTTTCAGAGATGTATTGTTGATGTGATAGTTGCAGGGAACAGCTTGTTTGCCAAAGGATACAATTATGCACTTTCTGGCATTTTGTTTTAGGCCATAGTTTGATGGCAGCTATTTGTTTATGACAGGCCTTCCAGAAGGATCTGGGTGTCTTCTGGAGAGTTTATGATGGTACTGAGTTTACAGTTGTCAGCAAACATTGTCAGCCATAAACCCTCAACATTTACCTTGACTTCTGATAAGTAGATGCCAAAAAGGAACCCCATGCAAATGAGCCAAACAGAATATGCAAATGAAGAAGCCCAAAATGGAAGTCTGGTTCAGGGAGATATAAAAAGGTGTTGCTGCTAAGATGTGCTAAACAACTTTGAATGCTGAAATTTGTAGTGTACATGGTGGTAGTTATACTAGAAATCACAGCAGTACTAGTAACCCAGCAGCATGTATTAGGAGATGTCATCAGAGCCAGTGCTAACAATGTTCTGTGTTGTGGCCATCTGCACCAATGGAGAAGATACAGATAGTGCCTGACTTACCACAACCTAACAGAACAGCAAATAACACACCATTTCTGAAAGGACAGGGATTATGTAAGGTGCTAACTGAAACTGTGTCAATCACCAATGGAGTGAGGGGTATACATGGAATGCTCATTCCTGTGGATGTGAAGTTATGTAGTAGCTTGAGGGATCTTCCAGTGATCTTCTGGAAATATGTTTGTAATATTAAAGTATCAAGCCTTATGAATGCTTCACCAATTCCCTGACATTGTGCTACAGCATGTAGAGGAACATGGCTGGTTCCACAGGTCACCAGAGGAGAAAGTCAATATCATGTGGGCCTTCTATGATAGCCTGTTTCCCTGAAATCTTGGGTGCTATAGATTGTTCTCGCAAAGCTGTCAAGCCCTTATGTGGTCCAGATAGCCAGAGAAACATTAACAGGAAAGGGTTTCCATTCTCTGAAACTCATTACATTATTATGTGTTTGTGCACCACCCAATCTACATATACGGTACACATCTGACCTATACCAGTGGTTCCTACAAAGGAAGGGAGGTCAGAAGCATTATGTTGCTTTCAGCAAGGAATATCACATATTTATTTGAGTGCTGCTTGATATCCAATCATCAGATCAAGCAGGAATTGTTGTATAACACAGTCCATGGTGACACCCAAAACATAGTGAAGTGGGTATTTGGACTACTTAAGGAACACTTCCAGTGTTTAAACACCTCAGAAGGGACACTGTAGTACAGTCCAGGCATATACAGCAAGAGATTTATTGTGTGCTATGATCCACAATATGGTATTGCACAAACAAAGAAGAAGAATGTTATGGATGGAACTGCCATACAAATCGTGAGTCAGGGGTGGAAAAGTACCACAGCTGAGGCAGATTCAGGAACAATACATTACATTTTTGGCAAAGAGATAGTGTGTGGTCCATAGGTATGAATTCTGGCAAAGACAGCACAGAATAAAATAATGCGTAAGTTTCCATGCCAAGGCTATGAAGTGCAGTGCATAGGTTGGCCATGCAGTGCATCAGACATCATATTGCTATATCAAGGGGGTGAGTAGATCACAGTCATCATCACTTGTACAGCTGGTGGACACAGTCACAGGTGACTGCAATACTATACTGTGGGGTAGGCACACATGAGGGGAGTACAGTAGCCATATATACTGGAAGTTTGAAGGGAGTCAGATGACATCCTACAGTGGTGGGTTTGGGCTGCCATTACGTAATTATTGCCAGTGTGCTTTTCATTGGCTTGTGGTGTCAGGGCTGGCTGTAGTCCATGGCAGATCTACCTTGCAGCTCCTGGAAAGATAGATATGTAAAAGAGCTTTGATTAATCCCTTCTGTCATGCAAATGTATGCAGTAGTTTGCAGTAGTATACTATAATGAGTGTGATGAAAGGAGATACTGCCAGCCCACCTATCTGGAATTTTGTAAATAATTATATGTCATTTGTGAATATCAACATGGTTCATATAAGATGCTTGCATTACAAAAGTATTAGAACTGAATGGCATGCGTATATTGAACTTGTTTGTACAGACGTGTATTGAGAAAGGTTTTTGCAAAGTGCTTGAAATGCATCCAAAGTGTGCCCTTCTGGAAGAGAACAGAAATGTACATACACTATTGTAACTGTTTAAATGTATCTATTTTAACAGTGGAAAGTGGAATACAGTACGTTAACTTCAGTCCAGCAAAATTTCAGAATAATAACTGAAATTAAATTAATTTATGGCAGCAAGAGACACAGGTCTGTGCTGAGAGGCTTTCTGCATTGTCTACTAGTATTGAGATGTGAAGTAATGTAATTGTTTTATGACTTTCAGCATCTGCCAAAGATCTGAGGTCTATGTATTTTCACAGGTAGATGTTAAATACTGTTAGCTTCCAGCAGTGGGGGGGGGGGGGGTCACCTGTGATAATTATGTCATTCTGCAAGCTATCCAAGCAGCAATATTTAAGATATTAATTTAAGAAGTCTCTTAGTAAGACACAGCATTCTGTATTCTGTCTTGGACCTGATAACAACATTAAGAACCATTTGCCACATTTTCATTGCTCTTAAGTAAGTTAACTAGGGTATCATAATTATCTTATATTCAGTCAAGAATATAGTAAAGCTTAGTTTACAGTTTATTCTTTATTTATTTGAGACTGTTTTGCAATGTTGTTTTAAATATTTCTTGTGGTTTTGAACTCTGATATCACTGTGAAAATATATTTAGTATTTTCTTGTTCTTTTATTATTTATTATTAAATATATTTAAACCTTTTCATTGTGGCTGATTTGTGTAGAGATATTTAAGTTTGGAGTGTACTTGCATACTTATTTGTTGACAGTGTGGGCCACTACTAATAGCCTTGCTCTTGGTCAAGCTACCATTCGTATTAATATTAATATTACACAGTAAGATTGAGGGCCTTAAAGTAGCTGATAAAGAGTTGGCTGGTGGTAGTGATAACTACCTTATAGTCTGGGCAAAAGGGGGCATAGCTAGTAAACCTGTGTCAGCCTTTCCCAGGTGTGTGTGTGTGTGTGTGTGTGTGTGTGTGTGTGTGTGTGTTTGTGTGTGTGTGTGGGTAACTCAAACCTCAAAGAGTGTGTATGTCAGCTACTTGAGCAGGGACACAAAGCACTGGTTGGACAGAGAGGGTGCTGGATGTCCTGGCTTGGCCACTTAGCTGATACCTCAACTCTATAGCTGTGCCAGTGGGGAGTCTTATTGCAGGTCTGGAGAAAGAGGAAGAAACCAACCCCAGACTGACTGTGGTCTCTGTGTGCTCTTAAGAGAAACTGCACTTGATGCAGAGAGCTGCATCTGGAAATACTGGGTATGCACTTGTCATTCTCCAAGTTTACATCCCCCACTGTTGCCAGTGATGAAGATTGAGGCTCCTTGATTACTGGTCTAGTGGTGGGGCATCACATTTATTGGCTGACAGTGGTGGGATCACCACATTACATATTGGGATACTGAACTCATGTAACCTGTAAACAGTGGTCACTAAAGAAGGTGTTTGTACTCGTAAGCAGCCACACAGTGAACATTCAGAGTTTCGTATCACAATAGTTTTATTTATTTTTTTGTTAGCTTAGTTAGTCAGTGAGAGCAGGCAAGGATGTCAGCAGATGATTATGGGAAGCTGACAAGGAGCCAGTTGACTGAGATGTGCCAAGACAAAGGACTGGTGCATGCCAACCTAACTAAAGCAGAATATTGCACCCTTAGTCACAGCTGCATCACAGATCAGCAACCAGGAAGACAACCAGACTGGCCTTGGGGATGTATAAGTCTCATAAAATGCACAGTTCAACTTTGCCTCAGAGGACTTAAAAATCTGTCTGGAGTTAAAAAGACTTGAACTGGAGGCCATATATTTGGAACTAGAATCAGCAGAGAGATTGCAGCCTTTGGAGGTTGAAACAGAATCAGCAGAGAGACTGAGAAGTCTGGAGACTGAAGAAAATGAGAGGCAGTGGGAACATGAGAAAGAAATGCTGATTATTTGCCAGGGTCATGGAGGTAACAGGGAAGGGAGTAACTGAACCCCAGAAGCAATAAATGTCAGTGAATTTTTTCCACAATTTACAGAGGGTGATCATTTTGATAGTTTTATTCTTATGTGTAGTGAACCTGTGTGGCCAAATGCAACCAAAAACCCTCCACAAAAACTCCCATCAAACTGATATCCTCAGTGAAAGGAAGTCGTTTGACTTACAAGAATGGTGCAAAAAGGATTTTTCTTTACCAACGAACGGTAATGTGAAAACTTATTATAGTTTACAAAGCATGTTAGATGAGTTCAAACTTAAAATGCTTAAGATATGCAATTTGCAGGTGGATAATCTGTATTTGACTGAATGTCTATGACAAAAACTTGCTCCTAAGGGCCTATGGGTCTTTAAATTTCCTAATGGTCTTAGTGCAGGGTCAGAAGCACACAAGGAGATTTTAGATTTATTCGCTAGACATGCTTTCGAGTTAATGCATTTTATTATTAAGTCCAACAACATGCAGTTAGATGGGTTATTTAATGATCTTAGTAAAAAAATTACTGATGATTTATTAGCTGAACAGTATAGAGTTAAATACAATTTTGTTTTTCATACAGTTGAGCAGCAGGTCAATTTGAATTTAAAATGGAAAGAAGAGAAATTGACTAGGGACCAGGAGGACTATGCTAAGCAGAAAGCTTACCCCTTACCCCCTTCGTTAATTAAAAATTATGCCTGTCATAATAATATTCCCTCTAGTGAACCTTCACCAACAGGGACATTACACGTTGGCGGAGGTGGGGGTGAATCAACCCCAATAGGCAGGAGTACGAACAAGAGTACCCCCCCTTAGGAGATCTGAAAGGTTGGCTAACCAACGGGGTGAAAAAGTTTTTTTGGAACAACAGACCTACAACTATAGCAGATGGGGTAGGGGGAGAACAAGAGGGGGAGGGAGGAGAACGTGGAGGAACCAGCAACTGCTGATAGTGGTATCAATAGTGTGAATATCGGATCAGACATTGTTCAGTCCCATGGAGGTGTCATGTTAACATACAAGAGGTTCAATATTTTAAATTTTTCTGAGTTGAATATCATGCACATTCACTTCTCCCTCGTTAATAAGGTTTTAAATTTGTCCCCACCTCCAAGTTTAGTATGGTGGATTTATTAATAGAACTGAAATTATATATTCATAAGTTGAATTTCATGATTCATTTTGAAAGTAAAGCACCCCCTGAACTTGGTAATGAAGACAGTGGTGAAACTAATATGGCCAATAAGAAAATGTTGAAGAAGAAGAGTGTACAGTATATAACCCCCCCTTTAAATCCTGCTATAGTGGTCTTTGGAAAGGCCTGTGAGAAAGACATCTGCAGTTTGAAATATTCCCAAGGGCCTTGGTATTTTAATCTTTCTATGGAAGAAACAGATGTAGTAGGGGAATTAAGAAACAACCATTCAGTCAGGGTCATGAAACCAGACAAAGGTGGGGGGATTGTTTTAGTTAAGAAAGAAGACTGCGTTCATAGTATTTACATCCTTTTGCAGGATACTGAGAAATACAGTATTGTTTCTAGGAACAAAATTTTTATGACATATAGAAAGATTGATTTTTTTCTTTCTTGAAGATGCACTTATGCAAGGTAGCATTGACTTGGATACCTGTGGTAAATCTCCATGGATTTCTGTTGTTTTTGGTATCCCTAAAACTCATAAGTACATGCTAAGCCCCCTTATAGATTAATAGTATCAGCTAATAATTCTAAAACATATCCTTTGGTTGTATATGTTGACTGGATTTTGAAAGATACTACTACTTCTGTAGTTCATATTTTGAGAGATTCTTGGGACTTTTTACTTAAAATCTGTCCTTTTGTGACAAAGATAGGAGGGAGTTTTTCCACTGTTGATATACTGGATATGTTTTCTTCTATTCCTCATAATGTGGGTTTGGAACTTTTTCTGATTCTATTAGGGAACTCATTTCTTTAGATGGTGGAACTGTTAATTTTGTAGTGGAACTCATAGAAATATTTCTGACCTATAACTTCGTAACATTTGAAGGTGTACTATAGGCAAACTAAGGGTGTGTGTATGGGGGCAAGCTGTGCTCTTATTTATGCCAATTTAGTTCTTTACATCCTAGAAAAGCATTTTATTTTGTTGAGCCACTTTGTTTTAGAATGGTTTTATTTTCGATATTTGGATGACATATTCATCCTGTGGAAGGACAGTGATGCCACTCTTCATAGTACTTTTTTATCTTAGCTTAATGAGTCACACAGTGTCACATTGTGTGAGGCATGATTTCCAAATGTGAGTCGCTGTGAATAGAGCTACAATATTGCTTCTTACATGGACCAACTGAGTGGCCATAAGTGTCTCTGATAGTGGTAAAACAGGGCTCCTGCATGGTTTGACAGGAAAACTGGGATTTTACTGTTCTTTCTTTACAGTTTTAAGGATCATTTGCTAAGCCACTGTGATGGACAGAAGTAGGTTAAAAAATAAAAAAGATAGGTGGGTGCACAAGACCCAGGATAAAAATTGCCCAATCCTGGTAGGTGCCTGGTGCCAAAACTGGAAAAAATTAGAGTGTAGAATCCTCAAGACACAGAAACATTCCTACAATGGGGTTAGGCCAGAACTAGGGGGAGGATGGGCCCCCTCTTGTATAAGGAAGTCACAGTCCACAAAAATCACAAAAAATGATAGGCAAAAAAGAGCCATAAAGATGATAGAGTGGGCTATTGAGGATAAGAAAGAAATTATGTATTGTTACTATTATGCAAGAAGCCCAGAATTTCATGACAGAAGATATACAAAAAGATTAAGAGTGAAACTAGAGGAAAGAAACATATTTCCACAAGAAAAACTGTCAGAAGCTTCAAATAAAATTTTGAGTTCATTAACACAACAGATTTATGAAAAACATTATATAGACCAAGAAACATTGGACAGTTTGGAAAAAGAAGCAACTGAGGAAGTGGGAAAATATAAATAACAAAATCTAGAGACTTTTGAAATGTATAAAAAAGAAATGTAGACATGGGAAAGAAAGGGTGATCTGATATGGTACAATATTTATGCAAAGGAGAAAGCTAAATTACACAAAAAAAGGCAGCCCTAAAGATATTTGAAGAGAAATACAAAGGCATTCAGATATGGACAAATTCACAATAAAAAATAAGATCACAAAGAGAGAACATAGAACAGAAGATTAGTACATTGGAAGTTAAAAAAATAAAAGATGAAGTTATGGAATACTTGCAAAGTGAAGGATTTAGTGCAGAAAGTCTAACACAGGTTATATCACAGCATGATGAAACAATGAGTCCCCAAGTAAGGAGAAACAGGAGGAGCATGAGACATCTGAAGAAGAAATATAGACATGGGAAAGGAAAATAGATTTAGTATGCTGCAGTATTTATGCAAAGGAGAAAGCAAAACTAACCAGTATAAAAAGAGCAGCACCAAAGATACTTGAAGATAAATACAAAGACATTCAGACATGGAAAATTTTACAATACAAAAAAAATAAGAAAACAAAGAGTAAAAGTAGAAACGAGGATTAGTAATGGAGAAGTTAAAGAAATAAGAAACTGAGGTTATGCATTACCTGCAAAGTGAAGGATTTAATGTAGAAAATCTAACTCAGATAACATCACAGCAGAATAGAGCAATGGATCCTCAAATTAAAGAGAAACAAGTGGAATGGGAAACATCTGATTAGTTGCCATATGAAGATACTTTGGAGCCTTTTATAGGAAACCAGTACAAACTTTCAGTTGGAGTTGCACAGCAACAGAATGCACAGTAAACTGTGACAACTCTGACACAGTCAATGTTGTGGAGTGATAGGCCAGTCAGTTCCCATATGAAAGAGCAATGGATGACACAGGATGAAACTGAAGAGAATGTGACCCAGGAAGATGCTCTGGAACTCTCAATAGAATGCCCACAGGAAATGGAGAACAAAGATTGCACCCTCAGTTTAAAAGAAAATGATCTAAGAGAAGAGTTGTCTGACTTAACAGAAATGGACAGACATATTAAGATCAATGAAAGAAATACCTTACAGAAAGTTAATAAAACCCAGAAAGTTAGAAGTTTGATAAAACAAATCAACACAGTAATTAGGACTGTCTATAGAGATTTATGTGATATAACATAAGTAAATAGGATATATTGATGTGCAGCTAAATTAATAACAGATAACATCTTACCACAAAAACACAGGGTAGTAAGAGAAAGGAAGGGGAGAAATTGGATGCCGTCATGGAGTACTGAATAGAGAAAACTATAAAGCAATTAAGACAAGAAGTGTCACTGTTAAAAGAGTACAGAAGAGGGAACAGATCAATAAAAATACTTAGAAAGATTGATGTGATAAAAGCAATGTGCAGTATCAGAACAGATCAGGATCTATTGTGCACTATTGGAAATAATAAACTAAAAATATCAGCACAGACAGAAAAATGCAGAAGATATGCAGATAAATATAAAGGAAAGCACAAAATAAGCAATTTACTGATCACACAAAAAGTTTTATAGAGAATTGGGAAACGAGGCAAAAGGAATTGAAACACCAGCAAAAAAAGAAGAAATAGATACATTCTGGAGATATTCTATGAAGATCCTGTGGAACATAACAAAGATGCTAAATGAACAGGAGAAGTAAAATAAAGAATAAGAAGTTCAACTGTAGAGGAAATGAAATGGTATGAAGTAATGGCCAGAGAGAGCAAAACAAAGTTAAGAAAAGCTCCTCATTGTAAAACCCCAGGCACACAGGCACATACCTCTCAAACTCTTAGAGCAAGAAATTTGGACAAAGCCATAAATAAAAGTGGAACAAAGGGCCCCAAATAGGGAAATTTTTTAAATACTGGTCTTACAAACTTAGAAAGCTGATAGAATAACAGCTTTTGCATTAGCATGAATTTTCTGAAGGGTATGAAGTCTGAAACTTAAACGTCTGTCATTATTTTCTAACTTCAATTTTTAATGATTTGCCACTAATTTGACAGGAAACCACAATTTTATGAAAAACGGACCAAATATATGAGGCAAAAATCTGGACATTCTGTGAAAATCAGTACAACTGAGAGGTATGAGAGGCTGTACTTAACTTCTGGTTAAAAGTATTAGCATTTTTACATGAAGATTTAGCCATGAGTAAGAACTATTCATATGTGCACCCTTACCAGACACCAGCCTAGTTAACAATAGGAAAAACAATACTCCTACTTAAGACTGAACCTGCAAGCTATAATAAAAATATAAACCAATAACTTGCCTTCCGATGATGTATAAACTATACACTGAAATTGATGGGACAGAGTTTATAGTCATTTAGAAGAAAACTCAATCATGGCAACAGAACAAAAGGATCATAAAAGAAAGTCATATGGAACACAGAATCATTTGTTGTTAAATCAGGTCATAATGGAGAACTGTAAAAAAGAGAAGAATCTAAATATGTCATGGGTAGACTATAAAAAAGCATTTGACAGTATCCCACATTCATGGATAAAAGAGTGCTTAAAAATGTATGTATAAGATACACTCTACACGATCAAAACCACTTGCAGTTAGGCCATGATAAAGGACAAATGAATATTTCAGGGATAAAAATTAAACGAGGGATATTCCAGGGTGAATCGCAGTCACCACTGCCATTTTGTCTTGCCCTTAACCCATTAAGTTGTCTATTTAATAGATTAGGTTATGGCTACAATTTGGCTACAGTGTGTAAAGACTTCTCATCTTCTTTTTGCAAACTGTATAGTTCATCAGATGTGGAACTGAAAGCACAACTGGAAGTGGTCAAAACTTTTTTAGATGATATAGTAATGTCATTTGGTCTAGATAAATGTGCAAAAGGAACCTTTAAAGCAGGAAAGCTGCAGCACCACAAATATATCAGTTTGCGACAGGAATGTACTGATATAAAAGAACTTGAGCAAGAGGGACTGTATAAATATTTGGGAATTGATGAAGGATCAACAATAAAACATGAACAAATGTGAATAAAACTTAGTAAGGTATATTTTAGAAGACAATACTGAAAACAGAGATGAAAGAAGTTGCAATAGCAAAGAATAGGGCATCGAAGGCACTGTACCAAGTTCTGGAAAGTGACTCAGTAAGGGGCACAAAGAAACAATAGCAGGTTGCAAGGCAAAGACAGAAAGATAAAGAAGATAGTCAGACACTCTCCATAAGGGATGCCAGCAACAACCTGTTCACCAGTCCAGAGGACATCAAAGGCAGATGGAAGGAGTATTTCCGGCAGCTTGTGAATGAAGAAAACCTCACAGAAGCTGTACTGCCCCAGAAACAGCCTACAATGATAGAAGAAGAGGAGCCCACCCTAGAAGAAGTAAGAAGAGCACTAAGGAAGATGAAGTCAGGGAAAGCAACAGGCTCAGATGAGGTCACAGCAGATATGATAAAGATGCTGGGTGAGTTAGGGGAGAAATGGCTCATGAGGGTACTAATAGCAGTGTGGAGAGAAAGGCGTATCCCAGATGACTGGAGAATAAGCATACTCATGCATCTGTACAAGAACAAATGGGACATTCACAAGTGTGGGCAGTACAAAGGCATAAAACTCCTATCGAACTGCATGAAAGTTCTGGAGAGGGTGATTGATAAAAGGATATGCGGAGTAGTAGAATGTAAGATGGGAGATGAGCAGTTTGGATTCAGATCAGGATGCAGCACAATTGACCCGATGTTTGCATTGAGACAGATACTTGATAAGAAGCTAGAGATGAGGAGAGAGTCCAACTGGGCATTCCTAGACTTGGAGAATGCATATGACAGGGTCCCAAGAAAAAATAGGAACAAAACAGTCCTGGACAAAGTGCCCCTCAGAAAAAATACGAAAATCCAGAAAAAACACAAGAGGCTACACCACAGCAGATATCAAAAATTCCACGTAGATTTAATGAATCCAATAGAGCAAAACAGTGAGCGCTTTCACGTTGTAAAAATGTTTCATCACCACAGGATGAGTGGCTTAAATGATAAAATAACACTCAAACCATTCTTAGCAGCTAGGTCATATGCACATTAGGTATTTGAATTGTTTTTATTAAATGTACTTTTATATAGGTGTCTTTAACATGGAATATAGTTGGATTATAACATGTTTTCATAGTGAATATATATATATATATATATATATTTTTTTTTTTTTATAAATTATATAGATTTTAAGATAGCTTTTATGATTTTATAGGTTTTAATGTTGAATGTGATGTCATAATTGTTTTGATTAGATGACTGGATGTGGATGAAATGTGGTGACTATTTAAATTAGAGGATACTTGTATATGAATGTCTGAGGAAATGTTTTTACAATGTGAAAGTGCTCACTGTTTTGCTCTATTGGATTCATTAAAACTACGTGGAATTTTTGATATCTGCTGTGGTGTTGCCTCTTGTGTTTTTTTTGGAAGGTCCCAAGAAAGCTGATCTGGGCAGTGCTGCGGTGGTTTGAAGTCCCAGAAACATTGGTAGAATTAGTGCAGGCTATGTACAAGGACCCAGTGACTCAAGTACGAACAGTGTTCGACCTCACAGAGGGGTTCCAAGTGGGAGTGGGTGTACATCAGGGTTCAGCTCTGAGCCCACTGCTGTTCATCCTGGTGATGGACTACATTAGCAAACAGGTTGTAGGGGATGGATCAACAAAGCTGCTGTATGCAGACGATGTGGCAGTACAGGCAGACTTTGAGCTAGAACTTCAGCAAAGGATAGGAGAATGGAATGGAAATCCCAAGGCACATGGGATGAAACAAAGCAGAGATAAGACTGTGGTAATGGCAGCAAATTGGGGGAATCAGAAGGAGCTGAGAATAGAGATAGAATGGAACATAGTGGAACAGGTAAACAGCTTCAAGTATCTGGGAGGGATAGCTGAAGACAAGGGTAGCCTGAATGAAGAGGTCAAAGCTAGAATCAGAGGAGCTTCAGCCAACTAGCATAGAGTATCAGGTGTAGTCTATGGCAGAGGAATGCCAAAGAAGCTGAAAAGTAAGGTGTACAAGTAGTGGTGTGACCAGTACTACTGTATGGTACAGAAACTGGGCAGTAAAGATAGAGCAGATGAGGAAGCTAGAGGTGATGGAAATGAAGTCCCTGAGAAAGGTGGTAGGATGCACACTGTGGGACAGACAAAAAAATGTGGACATAAGAGCAGAAGCCAAAGTAGCTCCAAGTGCAGAAAAGATCAACATAGTTTGCACTAATCTTAGCTTCTGTTTTTTGGACTTCAAACCACCACAGGACTGCCCAAATCATCTCCTTGAGACCTTGTCATATGATTTCTTCAAATGTAAGAACAGTCACTTGGACTCTTCTCATCTCTAGATTCCTCTCAACTATCTGTCTCACTGCAAACTTTGGGTAAGTTGTGATACATCCTGATCTGAATCCCAACTGCTCATCTCCCGTCCTACTTCTACCTACTTTGTGTACTCATTTATCAGTCATATGAAAGTTGTTGCAGTGCGCCCATGAACATCAACATACCAACCATACATGGTTTTGGCAGGAATCAATCCATGTGTAAACAACTACTCTAGATTTACAATGATGACACTTTTTATCACAGAAATTGTCTCTGTTAAATGAAATATTTTATCTATAATTAGTATAACCAAAACTTTTATTGTCATTTTTGCTTTAGAAACTGTATGTTTAAATGCAATGTTTCTACTAGTACTTTTGTACATACTGTAACAAAAGCTTTGATTGTAATTTTGTTTGTAATTATTGTTTTGTTTTTGGAGCTTTTCTCCTCAGGACTCCATTGAAAATGGGTTCTTCTAGGCCCAATGGACTAACATGGTAAACCAACTGCAAATAAATAAATAAAATAAAATCAAAGAGAACATATTACGGTGGTTTGGGCACATGGGTAGAAAAGCAGAAGACAATCTGGTGAGGAAGATTTGGGACAGACAGGAAGAAGGTAAGAGGAAGTGAGGATGTCCAGCAAAGAGATGGATGGATTGTGTGAAAGAAGATCTGTGACAGTCAGGCGTGAGTGTTGAAGAAGGCAGGAGTGTGGCACTGAATCGAGAGAGTTGGTGACAGCATGATACCCTGACCCCATGCAGAAAACAAAAGAAAGAATATAAGGTGAAGAATCAAATGAGAAGGCAAAAAATGTGGAAAATGCATGAATACAGTTACAAGTATAAAAAACTTTTGGAACAACCTCATGTTGATCAGGATCAAATAAAGGTATGGTTAAGGAGAGGTGAATTTAAACCAAAAGACGAAAGGTTAATATTGATGGCCCAAGATAGTGGACTACAAACCAAGTGCGTTGAATATGTTGGAGTAACAGACAAATGTAGGAGTTGGTGACAGTTAACATGATACCCTGACCCCATGTAGAAAAATGGGGAAAAAGGGGGCTGATGATGATGATCTGGGAACAAAGTCCGAGCACTAAACCAATTTGCTCTTCCTGTCCTAACTTACAGTTCTGGAGTGACTGACTGACCCCAAAAGGTGTTGCATAGGTTGGACAGGAAAACAATTAGGATTCTTCATGCTCATCAAATGATTCATAAAAATCAGTGCATGCCAAGATCATATATTTCCCATTCTGAAGAAGGTATGGGGCTCCTCAAAATTGATTACATGTATAGATCTGCAATCATGGGACTGCATACACATCTGCTGACCTCACAAGATCCAGATAAAGTGAAAGTTTTGAAATATGAGGAGACTAAGTCTAAGATGACTTTCCTGCTTAGTTTAACAGCGTCAAGTAGGAATAGAAATCAAAGCAGAAATAGATAAAAAATCAGGCAACAACTGAATGTGCCAAAAACAAAAGAAAGAATATAAGGTGAAAAATCAGATGAAAAGGCAAAAAATGTGGAAAATGCATGAATACAGTTACAAGTATAAAAAACTTTTGGAAATGTTGATCAGGATCAAATAAAGGTATGGTTAAGGAGAGGTGAATTTAAACCAAAAGACGAAAGGTTAATATTGATGGCCCAAGATAGTGGACTACAAACCAAGTGCATTGAATATGTTGGAGTAACAGACAAATGTAGGTTTTGTAAAACAGAATTGGAAACAGTTGCACATCTTGTTGCTGGTTCTGATATACTAATGGCAGAAGGACTGTATACTGAAAGGCATAATAATGTGGCAAGACTGTTGCATTGGAGATTGTACAAATATTCTAATAGTGAAGTAGCTGAAAAACCCTGGAAACATGAGTGACAAAGCATCATAGAAAATGATGACGTTTACATCACATGGGATCTTCAATTACCAAGAGTTCAAAAAACTGATGCGAGAAAACCAGATATAGTAGTTCATGAAAAGAAGACAAAAGTAGCATTAATCATTGAAACTGCTACATCCAGTGATTACAGTGTCTTACGTACAGACAGAGACAAAGTGATAAAATACCAGGATTTGCAGGCAGAAACGACAGCAATGTAGAAGAAAGATACCCAGACACCTCCATTAGTAGTAGAAGCAATGGGTCTTATAAAAAAGAATTTACAGTCATGCTTAAATATGTTAGTGATGGGTCTATATTAGATCAGCAAAACGGCATTACAGTGAATGCGGCTTTGCTGACACATATAGACCGAAATCCCAAAATGGCGAAACCACAGGTCACCGATTTTGTTTCCCATGGAAAAAAATCTGTAGACCAACAAAACACAACACACCACTTAAAACATTGCAAAGAGGGGGGCTTCACCCCCACACCCCCCTAACTAAACATACCAACTCCGAGATCACACTACAGTGGGGTAAAGGGGAATGTCACGGCTCAGGCCAAGCAATTTTTTTCCCTGGGAAAAAATCGCTGACCTGAGCTTTTGCTATTTTGGGATTTCAATCTATATGTGTCGGTAAAACGGCATTCGCTGTAATGCCATCTCGACAATCTAATATAGACCCATTAGCGATACATGTAACCCCATATGAATTGCAGAAGGAGTCATTACTGGGCACATTGCGGGTGCTGCAAAGAGCACTTCTTGCTAACATCAAGGATTGAAACAATACTCATTTCATGAACTTTAATCATACTTTGACTTACGAATGGGGGTCTATTCCCATCATTGTATTATAAACCCAAAAGACTTGGAGAAATTAAAAACAGAAATGACTTTTTGAAGAAGTCTGACAGCTGGTACGTGCTAGCACTAGCCTTGATCAATGTCACTGGAATCACCCTTTCTGAGGAGCAGTGTCATCATTGCTACAATGACTTGTTCTGACAACGGGAAATAAAATTTCAGGAAACCAGAGATGTACTGTAAGCATTTTTTGTTTGTTAGTAATATTGTCTTCCAGTATGTGCACTGTTGAATACATACTCTTAACAGTTTGTCCTTTGTTTTGCAGCTGTTGAGGAGTGATGCGCTAACACATAAATGTGATAGAGGGGTGAAAGGGAGAAGGAGAAGAAGAGGCCACCTTCATCTTGGGCTCTTCCTGCTGCTGCATCTGGCCCTGAGTCTCCCAGTGGCTTACAGATTTGTCTCGCAGGAAGGGGGCAGTAGTCCTTGTACCAGAGGTGGTCCAGAGTTGTCACTAGTGCTCACTGTCCCATATTACCTTCTTTTTCAAAAGATAAAAATATGGTCTATCCTACAAAAAATGCCCTTTCCACCTACTATTCATGCCTTGTGGTTACCCTTCTTTGTGTATTTATGCTTGATGTTCTCCCCTTTCCTATTTTTTTATCTACCTTATTTCCTTTCCATTTATATGATGAACAAGTACACTGACAGGCACACTAGCATGCATTAACTCTCACATACTTCATATTGCCTATGCCCACTGCTGTAGCTTTGACCTCTTGTATGCTACCACATCACTGCTATTCATGTTACTGTTGCATATGTGTTTTCTGCTGTGGTCCTTGTTTAGCATGCAGGCAACATCCTCTATCTGCTAACATCTATAAACATCACTCCAGCACTTTATGCACCATGATCCCCTGATAGCAACAGTATGAAGAAATGCAGAGCTTATCTATGAATCCAAGCCACTGTGTGTGCAGCAATTCTATTTTAAAAAAACAGATGCCAAAATAAGAATTTTTTATTGGATAAATCATGTCACATGTCAACACATCAATCCCTAATATGACAACAGTTATCCTAATCCTAAAATTTATGATCAAATTTGCATATTAGTGGAAAAAAATAGAAAAAAGTGTTATATACTAAAACAGAGGAATGTTTAATGGAAACATAGAAGGAAAATATACAACAATGCAAACAAAGCAGAGAAGTAAGTATTAATGTATATAAAGGAAGTGTACTTTTTGGGCTATTTATTGTTCTGCTAACTTGATAATGGTCACACCTGTTTGAGAACTCACATTCTTTCACTTAAAATATTTTGTGTGTGTCTGTGTGTGTGCGTGTGCACGTGTGAGTGTTTGTGTGTGTGTGTGTGTGTGTGTGTGTGTGTGTGTGTGTGTGTGTGTGTGTGTGTGTGTGTGTATATACAGTGGATATAAAAAGTTTACACACCCCTGTTAAAATGCCAGGTATTTGTCATATAAAAAATGAGACCACAATAAATCGTGTCAAAACATTTCCCACCTTTAATTTGACCTATAACCTGTACAATTCAATTGAAAAACAAATAAATCTATTAGGGGAAAAATATAAGAAACAAAAAACGTACAATAAGCTGGTTGCATAAGTGTGCACACCCTTAAACCAATACTTTGTTGAAGCACCTTTTGATTTAATTACAGCATTCAGTCTTCTTGGGTACACACCTACCATCAATTAAAAAGACTCTGATTAACCCCAAATAATGTTCAGTTGTCCTAGTAGGATTTTCCTGACATTTACTCAGTTGCCTGCTACAGCAAATGCCATGGTTCACAGAGAGCTTACAAAGCATCAAAGGGATCTCATTGTTGAAAGGTGTCAGGATAAGGGCACAAAAAAAATTTCCACAGCATTGGATATACCATGGAACACAATGAAGACAGTCATCAAAAACTGGAAAAAATATGGGACAACAGTGATGTTGCAAAGAACTGGACATCCCTTCAAAATTGATGAAAAGACAAGACGAAAACTGGTCAGGGAGGCTGCCAAGAGACCTACAGCAACACTGAAGGAGCTGCAGCAATTTCTAGCAAGTACTGGTTGTGTACTACATGTGACAACAATCTCCCGTATTCTCCATATGGGGCTATGGGGTAGGGTTGCAAGATGAAATCCTTTTCTTACACAGAAAAACATCCAGGCCTGGCTAAAATTTGCAAAACAATACATCAAGTCTCCCAAAAGAATGTGGGAAAATGTGTTATGGTCTGATGAGACTTTTTGGCCACAATTCCAAAAGGTACATTTGGTGCAAAAACAACACTTTGCATCACCAAATGAACACCATTCCTATGGTGAAGCATGGTGATGGCTGTATCATGCATTGGGGTTGCTTTCCTTCAGCTGGAACTGGGGCTTTAGTCAAGGTGGAGGGAATTATGAACAGTTCCAAATACCAGTCACTTTTGGCCCAAAACCTTTGGGTGTCTGCTAGAAAGCTGAAGATGAGGAGGAATTTCATCTTTCAATGTGCCAATGACCCCAAGCATACATCCAAATCAAGAAAAGAATGGCTTCACCAGAAGAAAATTAAAGTTTTGTAATGGCCCACCCAGAGCCCAGACCTAAATCCAATAGAAAATCTGTGGGGGTGACCTGAAGAGGGCTGTGCACAAGAGATGCCCTCACAATCTGACAGATTTGGAGTGCTTTTGCAAGGAAGAGTGGCAGAGGTGCCGGAAGCTGTTGAAGACTGGGGGACAGAGGGTGAGAGGGGCACTTAATGATCTAAAAAGAGCAATTTTTTAAAACTATTTACTACCACAACATAGGTGCAAAATCAGCAGGCATGGCAGACACACAAAATTAGCAGGCATGGCAAACGTACACACACAAAATCAGCAGGCATGGCAGAAACACACACACACACACACACACACACACACACACACACACACACACACACACACACACACACACACACACACAATCAGCACTGGGCAGCAGGCATGACAACAATGATACACACCACATATCAGCACTGGGAAGCACGCATGACAACAATGATGCACACCAAATATCAGCACTGGGCAGCAGGTATGGCAGCAATGATCAGGGCAACTCTCAAAAGTCTCTAGCAGCAATGATCAGCACAGAGCAAATAAAAGAACAAAACTCTCCACTGGCATGACTCTGGCTCTGGCAGTACCAACAGAACAGCAGCAGCATAACTCCTGAAACTCTCTTTACTGACAGCTAGTTTAGTTAGTTTAACTTCCGCATGCAAATCGAAGTTAGAGATGAAAACTCCACTTCATTCATTATTCCTGGCAGGTCTCGCAACCATACCTCTTAACCTAGAAACATCAAAAACCTGGACAAGGCCCATGAAAAAAAGGTACATATTTGTATGCTAATTAGTGTAATATTTGCATGTATCATTATGTACTCCCACCCACCCAAATGGAATTGTGAGATACCAACTTTCAAATGCAAACTGAAGAACAGACAACCAAAATATGGCACCAGAGTCCCCCCACAGCTATTCCAATGTCCCATTACCTGGAGATTTTGTCCCAATTGCCATAAACACTAATGTGTGCATACTCCTTTACTTCTACAATGATTATTTGGATTTTATTTTTACATTTTATAGCACAATGTACAAACACTAAAAGATATCTGCTAAACAAAGCAATACTGTCTCACAATGAAAATAGACTTGGCATTAAAACTTCTCTGCCCTTGAAACTCACATTCATTGAAACAGCATTGAAACTCACACCACATCCAAAGAAACTGCATCTGGCCAGTGGTGGATAAAGACTACCTTTTGGCTGTTTTCAAATCATAGGCCCCTTGCACACAAAACAAGAAACATACATGTGTTCTTAAATACACCTTCCTGACTTTATTAGATTATATTCCTTGTATAATACAGCACACTTGTTAGACTTAAGGTAGAGCACATTTTAAATGTATTGTTTGAACATTTTTCCAATAGGCAATGAAACAAAATGCATGAACCAATAATGACAAAACTGCCCATTTAAGAAAATAGAATGACAGTAGTGTAAGCCATAGGCATCCTGCACAGCTTCTCGCACTTATTTTCAATTTCAGTTTTTTTTTGGGGGGGGGTGTCAAAAGGCCAAAAAACTGGGACACATTTTAAACATTGCTTGTATAATTTTGGAACGTTGCTAGAATAAAATGTTGTGTTACCACACCATGCATTTCACTGTCAAGTCTTGAACCCAGGTAGGACCCTATGCACTACAGTCAGAGCAACATCCACTATGCCAAATCAGCAGTTTCCTGAAACACAGGAAGACTGAAACTTAAATGGCTATCATTTAGTGAATTCAGTTCTCACTTCTCACCATAGCTGTCACTCTTAGCACAAAAAAACTGGACAAAGCCAATAATTGGGGAATATAGAATTCTGTTCTCACTTCTCCCCATAGCTCTCAATGTCTTAGCACAAAAAAACTGTTCAAAGCCAATAACGGGGGAATACAGCACAAAAATAGGGACAATTCTCAAATACTGATCTTGTAAACTTAGAAAATTGCTACAATAAAAGGTTTTGTGCTACTATTTATTTTCTGAAGAATATGAAGTCTGAAATTTAAATGTGATTTGCCACAAAAATCCTGAAAATCCACAGATTTAATGAGGAATAGAACAAAAATATGAGGCATAAATTTGCAAGTTGTAGTGGCTAGGGACTTTTGGCTCTTTTTACCTGTGCCAAAGGTACAGAGATTGAGCCTGAGTACCTCTAGCCACCAGGTGTATTCAGTTGGGTGCATTTTCCATTTTCTCACACACACACACACACACACACACACACACACACACACACACACACACACACACACACACACACACACACACACACTCACACACACACACACCTTGCCACCATACCTCTAACCTGTCCCTGAGTTTATAGACCATCCCAGATTTATCACTGTCCCTTGTACATTTATTTTATTTTATTTATTTATATTATTTTACATTTGTTAACCGGGCTAGTCTAACTGGATATATTTCCATTTTCAGTAGAGGCCCGGGGAGAAAAGCTCCGGCAATTATAGAATTACAACATTAAAAATTAAAAATTAAAATTTAAAGAATTAAAAGTAGAAATTAACAGAAAAGATTTTAATAAAAATACAACAAGGACTCGTGCTTAGAAATAGAAAGTATGCTGTACAACCAGTATTAATAAGATAGAGAAAGAAGTTAGTTAATTAAGTGTAATAAATCTACAAGAGAGAGTTTGTTGGCATATAAATTTGGGAGTATCAGTTAATCTATCTTACAAGGAATTAGTATGTAAAAAATGCATTAGGAGTGTTAGTAATTTAAGCGAGAATAGTAGGAATTCGCAATTTAGGGAGCTATACTTAGTAAAGGGAAATGGTTAGTCAGGCTTGCTACAGGGGCATAACCAGTGTGTTTGGAGGTGTTTTTTGAGGTTATGTTTAAAGAGAGGCAAGGAAGAAAGTAATGTTAGTTCATCGGGCAGAAGGTTCCAGTGTTTTCCCACTGTGTTACAAAAAAGAGAGTCTCCAGCCAGGTTATTAGACTTGCCTATGCAAGCAAGCAGTTTCTTAGAGGAGCGCAGGGAATTCAGATTTTTGTAAGGCAGGATGAGATTAGAAAGAATAGGAGTGCTGTTGGGTTGGTAGAAAATCTTGTGGGCAATGGTGAGTTGGGGTAGTATCAGTTGGTTTTGAAGTTCAAGCCAGCCTAGTTGCCTTAGATTCAGACAGTGGTGAGTTCTAAAGGTGTTGCCAGTGGCAAATCTGGCAATGGAATTATAGGAATTTGCTAGCTTGGTAAGATTATTTTTCTTTAGGTTAGTATATATGGGTGAAGCGTACATAAGTGTAGAGATTAAGTGTGAGTGAGCAATTGTGGTTCTGGCTATAGGAGTTAGGAAAGGTTTGATCTTATATAAGGAGCCTATTTTTCTGTTGACAGTTTTAATAGTATTATTTATGTGGCTGTCAAAAGTCAGGTTATTGTCAATAGTTATTCCTAGCAGTTTAGTGGTTGTGTCAGGGCGTATAATAGTACCATTATTGGAAAAAACAGAGACATTTATGTGTGAGGATTTGTTTGTGGGTGTAAAGAGAAGGAGCTTAGTTTTTTTAGCATTGAGAAGGAGGCATCTATTTGTAAACCATGTTTCTACTATGTTAAATACTTTCTGGGTTAGAGAATGTAGTTCTGAAGGGGAGTTTGCTGTGCATACTAGCGTAGAATCATCTGCGTATTGTATGCAGGTGGCTTGGGGGATTGCTGTGTGGAGTTCATTGATAAATAGTGAAAAGAGAAGTGGTCCTAGAATAGAGCCTTGAGGGACTCCGAGGGTAACTGGCTGAAGGGATGATATGTTGTTTTGCCAGAGAACTGCTTGTTGCCTATTGCTCAGATAAGACCTAAACCATTTAATAGTCTGACAGTCAAAGGAGAGGGACTTTAGAATGTTGATGAGAAGGGCATGGTTGACCATGTCAAAAGCTTTTGAGAGGTCGATAAAGAGAGCAGATGAGAGGTTATTGTTATTGCGGTTTCTATTAATGGTATCTATAAAAGATAGTAGGGCAGTTGTGGTACTGTGTGATGGCCTAAAGCCATGTTGACAGTTAGCTAGAATGTTGTGTTGAGATAAATGATGTAGTAGTTGTTGGTGCATGCATTTTTCCATTATTTTGGCTAAAGGAGATAATAGTGCTATTGGCCCGTAGTTAGAGTAATCATTTGAATTGCCACCTTTATGTAGGGGAATAATATGGAAGATTTTCCAAATGTCTGGAATGGTTCCTTCTGTAAAGGTTCTGTTAATGAGGATGGATACAGGGTATGCAATTACCTTAGCTGCTTTTTGCAAGTATTCTGATGGTATTTGGTCAGCAGAAGGTGTGCAGGGCTTAAGTTTCTGGATGAGTTTACAGATGAGAGTAGTAGAGATAGGTTGCAGTTTAAATGTTGGTAGTGGAGGTAATGTTGTGGTGTGAAGGCTTGAGTTGTCTGGGATAAGCTGACTGGCTAGTGTTTGTATGGTCTCTGTGAAAAAAGTATTAAATGTATTGGCTGTTTGTAGGGGGGTATTAGGATCTGCCTCAAGAGGGGTAGGTGTATGAGAGTGTCCAGGGGACAGGAGTTTGTTTATACTAGACCAAAATTTTTGGGGATTGTTTTGATGGGTTTGTTGTAGTTTACAGTAATAGTTCTTTTTATCTGTAAGTATTGCCTTTTTTGTATTATTTCTTAGTTGCCTAAAGTTTTGTTGATCAGAGATAGTTTTGTTAGCCCTCCATTTAGCCCAAGATTTGTTCCTTAGCAGAATTGTTTGCCTGGTTTCTTTGGAAAGCCAGGGGGCTGGTTTGGATTTCATTTGGATCGACCGTTTAGGTGCATGTTTATCAAGGATGGATAAAAAAGTAGAGTTTAGATATTTTATAGCCTCTTCAAGTGGTAGAGGATGGATACAGGGTATGCAATTACCTTAGCTGCTTTTTGCAAGTATTCTGATGGTATTTGGTCAGCAGAAGGTGTATCCTAATACCCCCCTACAAACAGCCAATACATTTAATACTTTCTTCACAGAGACCATACAAACACTAGCCAGTCAGCTAATCCCAGACAACTCAAGCCTCCTTCTACAGAACCAGACAGTTACCAACACTAACTCTCACCAGGGGATTGTTTTTAGTATTCGTTATTTATTTGTTACACACTTTCTCTATATGCATTATTCCAGTCTGTGCTGTACTACTTTTATATACAATTAGGAATTGACTATGTATCAATTGTAACCTAATGTACTAAATGTTATCCTACTTGCCTACAGGAATTAACCTATAGGTATATCAATTGTACCAGAATATTCGCGGTCTTATGAAACTGAGAGACTCTAGCAGTATTAAGTTATTGTTCAATTACTAACTGTTTTGAATGCATTATAACTCCTATTGCTATACTGTTGCATATGCTAGAAATGTTAGTACAAGTTCATTCTGTGTTTTATTAGAGCTGTTGTACTTACTTTTTTACTGTAATTTATGCTAACCTTCTGCCACTCATTACCTGTGTTGTCTTCTCTCTCTTCCAATAGTACCCTAACCTTCACTGTACTGCTACCGCTATACTATCTGTCAACATACCATCGGCTGACAAAGGACCTGTGGTTTCAACTGACTGCCTTTACTCCCTGCACCCCCTCTCAAGGAAACAAATATGTATGTTAATTTGTCCTGCCTTTAAAGCATAATTGTATTCTCTGGTGTTCCAGGGGCTCTAAAGTACGCTCTGAGCCTGGTCAGCCAGCAGCCTCCTACCTCCTCAACTAGCTACCTTGTTAACCTTACTCCTCCACTACCTCCTAGTGCCCCTCGTTTTGCTTTTCCTCCCTCCATTATCAGTACTAGCCTACCCCCATTATTGTAACTATTTGTAATAATAGCTTTGCCCAGTAGATACCACTACCTTCCCTTTCATCCTTCTTCTCTTGTTTTTCCTTTCCTTAGTCTGCTGTACTATTCTACACTTCCCTGAACCTAAAACTACTCTAAACCTCACACTTCTCCCTCTATACTAACTTGCTATACCAGCCTGCTTTTCTTAGACTCCTACTTTTGCTTCATCTCACCTTAGACACTCTTGACTCACCTTTACTGGCAGCTCTGCTGATTGTTTCTTCTCTAGCTCTCCACTCTGTTAGTTCCTGCTCCGCTCCCCTACCCTACCCCCAATTCCCACCCACCCCCAGTGGTCCTACACTTATACTTCACTGACCACTCCCCCCCTTCCATTATTCTCCTATCACTTACCTCTTTAATTCTAAGCCACTCCTCCTACTCTATCTCCTGATTTCTTACTTAACTCCCACTTAACTCTTTATCACTTAGTCTCTCCCTTTACTCTATCCCCCTATTAATTCTACTTTACTCCCTCTCTGTTCACATCCTCTGCTCTTCAACACTATACCTTAGGACCCTACTTATCTAGTCCCTCTCTGTTCACATCCTCTGCTCTTCAACACTATACCTTAGGACCCTACTTATCAAGTCCCTACCAATTGCTCACCAACCCAACATATAACCTACTTTACCTCTTTAAACTATCTCCTTCACTTATTATAATACCTACCTTCAAGCTACTCCTTACATACATTAAACACCATGCCTCCAACAAATATAACACTACTCACCACCTCCCTGCTCTCAGCTGTCATACTAGCATCTCTTACCATTCCTTATTCGCTTACCTCCTATGAATATCTCTCTCTATCTGAACAAAACCTCTACAGCCAACAGACTTTACCCTATTCTCTCACATTCTCCATTAACCATTGTAACATAACATGTTACTCTACTTATTTATTACCAAAGTTCCATAGAACAACCCATTTCACGTATTACTCTATCAGAAAGACCTTTAATAACCTATCTAAATTTCTAAAATCACTCATACACCCCCAGCAACACCCCCTCCTAGATGGTGACATTCACCCAAATCCTGGACCCTATACTGACTCCACCACTGATCCTACCAAGTTAACAGCTCCCATAGTTTCTACGATTAAAAAAACATCTAACTCCCTCCTTATAGCTCACCTTAACATTAGAAGTATTAATAATAAACTTACCCATCTGCACGCACTCCTTGATATATACTCATTCGACATTCTTTGTCTTACTGAAACCTGGCTAAAACCAACTACTCTAGACCAAGAAATCACCCCTCCTGGCTATAACATACTCAGAAATGACCGTAAAATAAAAAAGGTGGGGGTATAGCCATTCTCTATAAATCAAGCCTCAAAATCTCCACAGTTAATGTGCTTCCATCACTAGACACCAAATCTGAAACCCTATCCATCAAACTTGAAATAAATAACTCTAAATCTATCTATATAATCTGCATTTATTTACCTCCAGGTAATAACACAAATTCTCTAGAGAACCTACTGAGCCACCTCTCTATCCAACTACCCCAGGAGACTATCATACTTGGTGATGTTAACATAGACTGGTCTACTTGCAATTCCCTAAACCCTACCAACCATATAAACCTCTTTGGGTTCTCACAACTAATATCATCTACTACAAGAATCCATAAATCCAGTAAAAAGGAAAGTACTTTGGACTGGATCCTCATTAATAGCCACCCTAATTCCTATACTCCAGGAACACTCCCAGATGACATCAGTGACCACACACTTACCTACATTATTAGAGAAAAAGTCCATACTGCAACTACTCATCAACTTAAAACCTCACGCTTAAAAAAATTATTTAATCCAGATAGCTTTATATCTGAATTAAAAGCATGTGAATGGTCACCACTAACCTATCTAAAATTAGATGAAGCTGTTACCTACTTTAATACTAACTTTCTTCAAATCCTAGACTCCCACGCACCCTATCGCTCCACTAGAATAAAATCAAAATCTGCTCCCTGGCTCACACCACAAACCAGACAAAAGATACTACTCAGAAATAAAGTCTGGGCCAAATGGAGATCTACCAAATGTCCTTCAACCCATCTCCAATTTAAACAGTTAAGAAATGCTACAAAGAAAGATATTCTTAGAGACAAAAAAGACTACTACCTACATCTTCAAAAAAACAATCAACAAACTCCACAAAAATTCTGGTCTGCCATAAACAAACTCCTTCAGCCAGGTCACACTACTACTCCAGACCCAATCGCTTTCAACAAAAGTAACTCCAACCTGATCCCTGACGCCTTTAATAACTACTTCACAGAAGCCATTAAAACCCTGGCTAATTCTTTACCACCCATTGCTGCATCCCAAACACATACCTGCAATCCTACATCACCTACCTTTCAGATACAACCAGTATCTACAGCTGTCATCTGTAAGCTTCTTCAAAAATTAAAACCTTGCACCCCTTCTGCTGACCGACTCCCTTCTGAGTACCTACAAATAGCTGCAAAAGTCATAGACTATCCCATTTCTATCCTTATTAACAGAACTATCTCTGAAGCTAGAATCCCTACTTTATGGAAGGTATCTCATATCATCCCCTTACATAAAGGAGGACCATCTACAGAGCTTTCTAACTTTTGCCCTATTGCTTTACTCTCCCCCTTAGCTAAGATAATGGAAAAATGTATTCACAAGCAGCTACTTAACCACTTACTACAAAATAACCTATTGGCTAACTGCCAACATGGCTTTAGGCCATTTCACAGTACATCTACTGCCCTTCTATCCTTTACCGACTCTATATACAAGAATCGCAACAACAACTCTTTCTCTTCTGCTCTATTTATCGACCTGTCAAAAGCCTTTGACATGGTAAACCATAACCTGCTGCTTGACAAACTAAAGGCTCATTCTCTTAATCCCCAAGCCATACAATGGTTCAAATCCTATCTGGAAAATAGACAGCAAGCAGTACTTTGGCAGAACAGTCTATCTTCACTACTTCCTGTAAACATTGGAGTCCCACAGGGCTCCATCCTAGGTCCCCTACTCTTCTCCTTATTTATCAACAACTTACACATCAACATACACCAAGCCACCTGCATTCAATATGCAGATGACTCCACATTAATATGTACAGCCAATGATATATCCTCTCTCCATTCCCTCACACAAACTGTTTTTCAGAATGTTGAAAACTGGTTTATGCAACACTGCCTCCTCTTAAACCCCAAAAAACAAAGCTATTGCTTTTTACTCCTACTCATAAATCAGCCACTCCTTTCTTCTCTATAACCTCTAACAATGGTACCAACATCTTCCCAGACACTACAACCCGTCTACTAGGGGTAACTATCGATAATCATCTCAATTATGATGAACACATAAACGCCACCATTAAGTCTGTTAACAGAAAACTTGGCTCACTCTACAGAATAAAACCTTCCTTACCCCTCTGCAAGGAAAACAATTGCTCAGACCCACCTCATTTCCACCCTCTTTTATGCCTCTGTCATATATACCAATCTATCCAAAAGCAACCTCACTAAGCTCTCCATATGTTATAATAGCATAACTAGATTTATCACAAGTTCCACCTTTAAAACTCACCACTGTCTTAACATCAAACAACTAGGGTGGCTAGAACTGCAAAACCATATACTCTTTCAACAATTGCTTATAACACAAAAGATTCTACACCTCCTAACAACACTCCTATCTTGTCTAATCTTATTACTCCTTACAATAATCTACCTACATTACGCTCTGCTAACAAGCTCCTAGTTTTATCCAGCAAAGCTAATAACAAAGCTGGTGATTCTCTTTTCGCTAACACCGTAGGTAAAGTCTGGAATCAACTTCCTGCTGAATTATCTACCATTAATTCTACTTTTCTTTTCAAGAAACATCTTAAAAAACATCTGAAAGCACACTGGCTTTGTCCATGTACTAACCCCCATTGATATCTTTTCTCTTCCATTCTTTAATCTTAACTCTATTCCTACACCTGTATCCACTGCCTTCAACTCTACTCTTACTCTCCTATAATGAGAATAAGATACATTTATTATTCCCTTTATCTAATAATTGCTCATAACTTTCTAGTGTGATTTTGTAAAAAAAAAAAAAATATATATTTTTGTTTATTTTGCATTTTCTGTATAGAAATGCTTAGTTCAATTTATTTAGTATTGCCTAGTTTTAATTCTGTAGAATTGCTTAGTTTAACTTTGTCAATTTCCTGTTTGGAGCTTTTCTCCCCGGGCCTCTACTGAAAATGGACATATATCCAGCTAGACTAGCCCGGTCAACAAATGTAAAATAAATAAATAGAGTTTTTAAAGGGTACCAGTTACAGGCACTAAGTTCATTTTGGAATGATTCTGGGCTAAAGTGTTTATTGGACCGTGCAATCCTAAAAGTGGGGGGTTTAGGCAGGTCATGTTTTTGTCTTATGATGTAGGTCAACATATGATCACTTAAATCATCTGGGAGAGTGCCTACCTTATAAGCTTGCTCCTGTCTATTTATAAGTATCCAGTCTAAGGTAGTCTCTTTTTTGTTTGTTTGTTAATTCTGGTCGTGGAGGTGATAGTTTGATTAAAGCCATGCAGGTTAATGTGAGAGGTGGGGTTATCTGTATTGACTTTTTTCCAGTCAGTATTAAAATCACCTAGTATTACTGTTTCTTGGGGGTAAGTTGAGGATGCCCAGTTTAATATAGCTTAAATTGTGCTGATGTTATTACCGGGAGGTAGGTAGATACAGATGAGGTATAAAGCTTTGTTAGGGTTGATTTGGAGTTTGGTGACTAGGACTTCGGCATTACTATCCTGAGGAGGGTTATATGGGAGTGTGGAGATGTGAAATCCATCTTTAAATATAACTGCTAAACCCCCTCCCTTATGTTTTATCCAGTCTTCTCTAATGATATTGTAGCCTTGGGGGATAATTTCGTTGTCTTTGGTTCCTGGCTTCAACCAAGTTTCTGTCAGGCAAAGGATATCAAAGGAGTGAATATCTAGAAGAGCATGGAGATGAGCTACTTTATTGTTAAGGCTACGGATGTTTAGATGTCCTATTAGGAGTGAGTTGGGGAGTTTAGGCTGGGCTGTTAGGGTAGTAGTATTGACAGGGCCAGGGTTTGGGTGGATGTCACCATCTAGTAAGAAGAGATTGAGAGGTTTTGTTGCTGCATTGTATTTTAGGTAAAGTAGATATTTCTCTCTTTTTATAGTATGATTATTATATTTAGAGTGGGAGACTGTGTGGTATTTGGGTAGTAGATAGCTGGGAATGGAAGTGATATTAGTGTGACTGCAAGTGAGTATGGATGTGTGTGTTGCTGTTTGTTTTAGAGAGCAGTTGAAATGGTAATATTGCAGTTTTTCGAAAAAAGTGAGGAGGTAGGTGGAGGTAAGGATAGTAGAAAGTATAGCTAGGAATATTAGTTTGGTTAAGGTAGTCAAAGCCATTTTCACTGAGATTGAGATTAGGAAGTGTTAAATGGGAAGGGTTAAAATTTGTGAGTAGTGGAAGTAAGTAGTGGAAGTAGATAAGGAGGGTGTAGAAAGGAGGGAATTAGTTCCTGTTAGGCAGTAGAAGAGGGCTATGGTAATGTAGTCAAAGGAGTGGTGTATTGTAATAGGGAATGAGTAAGGGTGTGTCTGATTAGTTTAAATGGAGGTAAGTGTGATTGGGTGGAAGTTGAGGAGGGAGTGGCTAAATAAGTATTAGTGTAGGACCACTGGGTGTGGGTGGGAATTGGGGGTAGGGTAGGGGAGCGGAGTGAGCCCATAGGGCGAACGGAGCGGGTAGACACAAGGAAAAAGACAGCAGGACAGTGAGAGGAAACAATCAGTCAGGATAAAGGTAAGTACGGAGGGAGCTAGATAGGAAGGTTAAAGTGACTGTAGGTGTATGCGTGAGGGAACAGACAAGTATCGAGAACTGGCTGGAGGGTAGGACCGATAGTAAGTAGCGAAAGAGGAGAGGTGTTTTATTGAGATGTTATAGTAAGTTGGAAGGAGAGATGGAAGGGAGGTAGTAGTTGGTGAATACTGCCACCTAGTGGCCAATCTCTGTAGTGATGGGGAGAGGAAGCACTAAAACAATGAAATAGATGAGCAGGCAGTCCAGATATAAGGAAGAAAAAAGGCCAGGTGAGGTAGGAAAAGGGATTTCCAGTTATGAGGGTATGGGGTAAGCTGCTGGGTGTTCAGGCCGTAATCCTACACTAACACCAGGAAAGTGGTAGAGCAAAATTCACAAGCAGAGTAACATCAGTTATAGCAGCATATTACATACTTTCTTTCACCCTTTTAGTTCACTTCTGTGAGAAAGGTAGGACTTCTCTTGTATGGTGGCAGGCAGAGAGGGAAGGCAATATGACTTAAGAGTGGCCTTGAAAATCCAGTAGGGCTGGGCCAGTACACCAGTTTATCTGGGTAAGTAGGGTTGTAGTGTTTCTTTCACCCTTTTAGTTCACTTCTGTGAGAAAGGTGGGACTTCTCTTGTATGGTGGCAGGCAGAGAGGGAATGCAATATGACTTAAGAGTGGCCTTGAAAATCCAGTAGGGCTGGGCCAGTACACCAGTTTATCTGGGAAAGTAGGGTTGTAGTGTTTCTTTCACCCTTTTAGTTCACTTCTGTGAGAAAGGTAGGACTTCTCTTGTATGGTGGCAGGCAGAGAGGGAAGGCAATATGACTTAAGAGTGGCCTTGAAAATCCAATAGGGCTGGGCCAGTACACCAGTTTATCTGGGAAAGTAGGGTTGTAGTGTTTCTTTCACCCTTTTAGTTAACTTCTGTGAGAAAGGTAGGACTTCTCTTGTATGGTGGCAGGCAGAGAGGGAAGGCAATATGACTTAAGAGTGGCCTTGAAAATCCAGTAGGGCTGGGCCAGTACACCAGTTTATCTGGGTAAGTAGGGTTGTAGTGTTTCTTTCACCCTTTTAGTTCACTTCTGTGAGAAAGGTTGGACTTCTCTTGTATGGTGGCAGGCAGAGAGGGAAGGCAATATGACTTAAGAGTGGCCTTGAAAATCCAGTAGGGCTGGGCCAGTACACCAGTTTATCTGGGTAAGTAGGGTTGTAGTGTGGGAGTGAGGGACAGCACAGCCAGGAGCATGCAGCAGCCACGAGGGGATCCAGAGATTTAAAGGTGATTTTCATCACAAATGAATACATTAATTCAGTAATTCCACTCCTCTTATTGTTCAGTAAATGCATCTTGATGCAAGTCTTGTCACTCTATTAACTTTTTAAATGGATTAGAAAGACCCCCTGGTGTTGCCTAGTGACCCACCCTCAGCTTTGCCCAGAATTCTTGGGCATGACCTCCATATTTCATGGACCATCACAGTCATTCACAGTAATGACAGACATTAATGTTTCATACTTTTTCAATTTTCATTTTTCTGTGCCACAAAACCTAAGTGCTATTAACTTTTAAGTGAATCAGAGAAGGACTAATGAGTGCCCCCTCTGTCTAGTATGTCTTTAGTGTTGTAAAACTTGTTGTTGCGTTATATTTTGCTGTGACTTAAGTTAATGTGTAAAATTCCTAGGTGTCTAGTGCTCCATTGGTCAGCATAAGTTTAGAGATATGAGAATCACACAGCTCTGTCCATTCACACAGTCTCTCTCTCTCTCTCTCACACACACACACACACACACACACACACACACACACACACACACACACACACACACACACACACACACACACACACACACAGAACTCCAAAAGTTCAGAAAAGCTCAGTTCAAAAATACTTCTGCTCACATGGAAAGCTCAGGAACACCAACATTACGGTAAGCACCAACTCCATTCTGTGCAGCAAAATAAAGCAAGCTAACTCCATTCTGCTTCCTTCCATACTTGCAACCAGCTGGAGCTGAAGTCATCCCATGCCAGCTCAAAAGCACAAAATCACAAGGAAGTTCAGAGCAAAATAAAGCAAGCCAACTCCATTCTGTTTCCTTCTGCACTCGCAACTAGTCGGAGCTGACGTCATCCCATGCCAGCGCGAAAGAAAAAGCAATTTAAAAACAAAATTGGGAATGAAAAACAATGTAAAAATTGGGAATGAAGGTATGGTTGGGACATATGCTTGCAACTGAAAAAAGTGGGGGGGGGGCTCCCCTCACCCCTCGCTCTATGGTTCCGGCACCCATGAAAAGTGGGAAAATATTGCCAAGTCAAGATGTGCTATGCTGATAGACTCCTGCCCAAGAAGACTGAATGTTGTAATTAAATCAAAAGGTGCTTCAACAAAGTATTAGTTTAAGGGTGTGCACACTTATGCAACCAGCTTATTGTACATTTTTTTATATTTTCCCCCTAATAGATTTGTTTGTTTTTCAATTGGATTGTACAGGTTATAGTTTACATTAAAGGTGGGAAAAGTTTTGAAATGATTTATTGTGGACTCATTTTTTTATATCACAAAAACCTGGCATTTTAACAGGGGTGTGTAAACTTTTTTTGGTACGCCTTTTGAACTAGAGGTGCCTTGTTTATTTACTCATTTCGTTGCTCGCTGCACCCATTTCCATGCTTCCTCCCATGATTACGCCTTCAGAATAAAATTCATAAGGACTTATAATCAACATTTGAATCAGAGCTGACACCTGTGGATAGTGTAATTTGTAGAAACAGCAGAGCAAAAGAGTATAATGATGGTTTTAAAAAGTGACACAAGCAGATGTGCTATGATGAAGGCAAACGTGACGGTAAGGACATGACATAATGATGCTTCACACACATGACAGTAAGGACATGCCATAATGATGCTTCACACATATGACAGTAAGGACATGCCATAATGATGCTTCATGCACATGACAGTAAGGAGATGACATAATGGTTCTTCACACATGTGACAGTAAGGATATGACATAATGATGCTTCATGCACAAGACAGTAAGGACATGAAATAATGATGCTTCACACATATGACAGTAAGGACATGCCATAATGATGCTTCACCCACATGACAGTAAGGAGATGACATAATGGTGCTTCACGCATGTGACAGTAAGGATATGACATAATGATGCTTCACGCACAAGACAGTAAGGACATGAGATAATGATGCTTTACACACGTGACATTAAGGACATGACATAATAGTGCTTTTAGGGGAAGTCCTAATGCCTCAGTGAAAGGGGACTGCTCACTGGATTTAACCAAAAGTTTTCACATTGGCTAACAAAAAATATACATTTTTTGGGGGGGATCCAATGAGCATGGAGGAAAAGCTGAGATTTCAAAACTGTCTATGAAATAATTTTCTTTTCTACATACTGCTCATCTAAATGCCAGCCATAGAAGTGCCAGTGAGGTTCTTGTATATTGTAAAACCTCTGTCCCCTCACTCTACCATATAAAAGAAGACACCTGACCCTAATCAACAGAGGATATATATAATTAACCACTCCTAATCAAGTAGGAACACTATGGGGAACTATGTATTTTATAAAGAAAATGGAGAACTTATTACCTGTCACTAGAGTTTAAATGTTTCTACCACTTCATCTTCTCCATATTCTGTACACTCAATCAGTTTAGTATACATTATTTGACTGGATTTACTATAAAGATAATTTCTATGCACAACTTCCTTTTAAAATGGAAAAGTAACATATGAAATCATCAGAAACATATCAGAAATAAGTTTCTCTAATTGGCTCAGGGAAACAGTTTAACTTCTTCATTTAAATGCTACATGTTAGAGCCAGTTTTAGGACACTGCTTTAAAGTGTTCGCATAATTAGGAACTAAGAAGTAAGTTGATCTATTAAGTGACAGATTGTAATTTAAGGTTACTTTTGACTCTTTATTGAGAGGGATTATTATAGCTATTATTATTATTATTATTATTATTATTATTACAAACAACTGTTGATGATCAGAAATGGTCTACTGGCACATAATTTTTAGATTTTAAGGTCATTATACTAATGGCAAGTAAATCAATTGTGATTGCATTAATTGCAATAGAAGGCATACCTGAGGATGTATCAGTGCTTTATAGACCAGTCACACTCTTGTCCCCTTTAAAGTTAATGCCAAATCTCAGATTACCATTATTGTTTTATAGCTAATAAGTTAGCTGAAGTATGGAATTGTCCCACTGAGAACCCTTTAACATTAATACTCATCTTTTAGTCATATTTCAAAGACCATTAAAGTAGGTGTTGGGAACTACCGCCATTCTTTCCTCAGGGCTACAATATAACTTTATAACAGAAAATAACAGTCCCTGAAAATCAGAGTACCATGATTAATAACCATCTTGGGCTATGAAGATGACCACTGAAAGATTTGTCAAGAACATTTGTCATCAAGAATCATGCAGCTTTTGTAACTTCTTCAGAAAAATCTACAATCTTCAGTCCAAGGCAAATGGCCACATTGTCTCTCAAATCTCTTGTAGTCCTCATAGTCAAAAACTAAAACGCTGTCTACAGTTCTCCAACTCAAGACTTGAAAACTCATATGTGGAAAGGCATTCTGGATACTGCAGCTGCTTTTCTGAACTTACCATAGAGTAAACCAGCCGACTTGTCCTTACTTGATGTGTTTTATCCTGTCTTGTCAAAGAATAGAAAGTTATAAATGTGTACCTGCCAGTTCTTGTTCCCAGAATACAGCAGCTATCAATACAAACGATCCTCATTTATTCTCACCTTTTTCTCCTACTGAATTTTTCAACCTCTTCTGAGAGTTGGGGGAGATCTATAAATTCATTGGCTTGTTCCACTGCATCCATGTTCTGCAAAACAGAACACATATATATTATTCACTGACATAAAGAATGAACCTTCTTTAAATAAATTACAGCCATGAAAATATTTATCTGTTTGAGGTCTCAATAACTTTATAAAAGTTACATTTCTTGTGGTCTGTATAATTTTAACAGTATTGTTTGATGCATTTAATCCAAAATTGCAACAAAATTAACATCTATCAAACAAATACTTAATTATGGGAATATGTCATGTCGTTGGGCTGAGCTTTTGCAGATACCACACCCATAGCTAGAATAGCAGAGAGATGGACATGAAGTTTGACTGACTCCTTAAGGTGTCTTGCCCACCTTGCTGGAATAAGTGGCCAGCCAGTTTCTACTTAAATGCTCATAGCTGTCTTTTAAAGTTCAATATTATTACTGTCCCAAGTAAACAAACAACTCAAAGAAAACCAAAGTTAGATATTGTCATGACCTACACCAGATATGAATCAGATACCTACCAAGTCTATCTGGAGACATATACTTGGTCTTAATGAAGGGTCCTCCCACAATCCATCATTCCCTGTTTCACCATGGTTATATCATGTCATAAAGTACCCTCTCCTCTCTGTAGATTGTATCCTGCACTGATACAAAGGGACTGAATGTTATACTGATTAGTAGTGGCCATAATGTCTTAACAAAGTGGGGCAATTGTGAGTATCTTTCGAAGAGTAGGATCCAAACATATTAGTATTAACAGAAAGGTGGTTAAAGTCCCATGTCATAAGTTGTGAAGTTATTATGTCAGAAGTAATGAAGTTAGCAGTATTGAAGTTAGTATGTCAGAAGTAACAAAGTTAGAATGCCAGGATTAATGAAGGTAGCATGCTAGAAATAATGAAGTCTGTTTGCACAAGGTAGAAACAGGTATAACCATAATTTTAAACCAGCATGTAAGCTGCAATCTGCTTGAGAAACAGTAAAATGAAACACTCTACCAACCAATAAAAATAATAAGAAAAGATGCAGCATTCCAGAAACTTGAAAACTTTTAATTAATGCCTTCACTAATCAACTTTGACTGTCATCCCATTAGGCTTTTTACTATTCTTCTGCTTTGCATGTAAGGGTGACAACTGCTAAAATGCAAATAAGAAATGGAGAAAGATTATTTAAGAAAAATTGCAGATGTCAATTTCTGACTACCTAAATACTTCCCTATAGTCATATATATTAAAGTCATAGTGGAAGGTAAACTTAAAAGTCAGTGGCATTACTTAAATACTTCATAAACTTTAAAAACTGTTCAACACTTCCTTTATATAATATAAATATTTTATCCAGAAAACTATAATAGGCAGCAGTTATTGCCACACCAGAAATTTGGTGGAAGTATTCACCTTCAAACTACAGAAAACTACTTTTAAGAACTATGTCTAAGAAATCATGCAAGACAAAAATCTCTTTGTTAGTAAATAACTGTTCATCACTTAGCACATTCACAAAATAATCCAAACTTATTTTGTATGGAATAATGGAAAGCAGATTCACAATATCAGCAATAACACCTTGCCTGACCATGTCTAGCAGACAATAATCAATCTTAGCACATGCAATGCTAACTTCATTAGAACCTGTTTCATAAGTGTTAATATTATTGAACATTTTGCTGGAATAGTCCACACAGTCCATTACAACAAGACCCACACACTTGTCCATTTTTATAACCCTAATATTTTTGTTACCAATGAATTCCTTCAAAACTGATCTTTCTTGCATAGTCAAATTGTCCATAGAAGCTCACTTTTCATAGCAAACAGCCCTAGTTTGGTCTTCACAATGTGCTTCAAAGACAGCCAGTATAGGGAATTATTGCTGATCATATCTATGATTATGTAAGGGTCAGCAAGCCTATTATTCTCTCAATATTCAGAATCTTGTTGCAGGTAGGTCTAAAACAGTGCTCCTAGCAGCATACATTGATTGTCATTGTAAACATTTATTGATGGTACAGTATGTTTTGTGTGATTCTTGACATCTGCTGCAGACGTTAAATAATTTAAAATTTGTTGGGGACATCTTGTTTGCTGCTGTTGACACTGTGAATCTGTTTTCCATTATTTCACATGAAACAGGTTTGGAATATTTTGTGAGTATGCTAAGTGATAGTTATTTACCCATAATAACATTTTTTGTCTGGCATGCATTCTTAGACATAGTTCTTAAGAACAATTTTTTGTACTTCTACGATGAATACTTCCACCAAGTTTCTGACATAGCAATGAGTTCTGCCTGTAAATTTGTTTTAGTAGCTTGGAAAAATAAGTCATTAACCTCTGCATTTTTTAAAATCTGTTTATACCTATTCTAGATTTCTGGGCAACATATTTATTTTGTGGAAACAAATCATTGAACAGTTTTTAAATTTTGTGGAATATATAAGTAACTCCACTGACTTTTTTTAAGAAAAAAATATTAATTTAACGTATTTATAATATGTACACAGAAAGGAAGAAATTTGACATCACATACTGTTATACAATGTTAAGAATACATTGAATCATCACAAGAATCTCATAAAATTAACACATTAAGAGTCTTGGTATTTCAATAGCAACATTTCAAGGCTATCCCAGCCAATAAAAGTCTTAGTATGATTTATAGATCTTATTCTAATCACTTTTTCAGTTTTATATATCATCGCTGTAAAATTTTAAAAATATTTGAATGTAGGAACTAAGTTTGATTTACAGTTTTTGTAATAACTTTTTTAACTACTGCCCTGTAAACTCCGAAAGGTATTTTCTTGTTTGGCATTCACAGATAAAGGAAGTGGAGCATTCATTATTATTGTTGGTCTAGTTAAAGAACAACGATCAGAGCATAACCCCTTAAAAACATACTTATATCTTCATAGTATACATTTAATTTTTCACAATCCATAAACATGTGCATTCAGTCAGCTTTTACGACTTTAATATATCTCCAACAAAATGAAGAAGTCATTTTACTAAACTTAGAGATTTTATAGGGAGTAACAAACATTATATGTATATATTTCCACATAAAAACTTTCCAATACAAATTTGAAGAAGCATGACTAACTGATTAAAGTAACAATGTTTTATTCTTACCATCTATTGAGTCACTCATTCCACTGGTCTCTAAAAAGTTTAAGAATTCTACATCAAAATTATTATTATTATTATTATTTATAATAACATATAACTTGGACAAGCTTTCATTGTAGGTCAATTTATATTCATTGATATCATTCATATATTCATATAATGGGGGGATAGTGTTCTGCTCCTGTTCACTCATATTATCTATAAATTCATTTACTTTCTTACTGATGGATAATATTAACTGGTCAACAGATACATTCAACTTACAATCTTTCATTAAATATTCTGGTGACTTAGTTTTTCCTTTTTCAAAGCAAACAGACAATAATACTAATACATTCCTTTTTAATAAATTCATTTTAACATTGTTCTGGGTTTCCTTAAATCTAGAGGTCTGTGTAATGGAAAAAAGCACAAAACCTTCCATTTTGATATTAATGAAGTTTTAAAAACATATTTTTGACTGCTTTTAAGAATTGAATTCAAATATGCAGAGTCTAAAGATTGAAATGAATTTCCTATTTAAAGTAAATGTTATTAATTAGATGAAAGGATTGTTACATATTTCTAATTAATCATATTTGATAAACTTATAAGAATTTAGTATAATCTGCTCCTGAATGGGTTTCCATTGACTAGTGTAGGTTGAATCTATCCTGAGTATAACAGAGTTAGAATATGCAGCAATAGAATAAGATTCTATATCTGTTAAGCTAATACCACCATACTCTCATAATCTTATATGATTTCTATAAACTATTATCTACATTGTAGGATACCATAAAAATGAAGTTAACATTTTTTCCATTTTCTTTAAAAGTTTTTATTAGGTATTAAAGCTATTGAATACAATATAAATATATATATATATATATATATATATATATATATATATATATATATATATATATATGTGTGTGTGTGTGTGTGTGTGTGTGTAAAATCATGGATAAGATAATCATTTTAATAAGTACTAACCTATCCTCAAAATAAAAATAAAAAAATCATTCCATTTTAATAAGTAACACTTCTGCAATTATTTTTTCAAAATTATTGCTAATAATCTTACTCACATCTTGATAGATTTAAATACTTTAGTTCTTTTCCTTCCCAAATATATTTATATTTATCTTTAAACTTACTATGTCATAATTGATTTAACACTAAAGTTTCAGTTTTATTGTTATTAAATTTCAGTAGCGATACTTCTTGAACCTTTTCAATCTTCTCATCTATTTCTTTAATTGAATAATTTAAATCGCCTATACTTAGTAAAATATCATCTGCAAAAAGCTGTATTTTAGTTTGACAGTCTTGTTAGTTGAGAATCCATCAGTAGTTTTTCATTACTTCTTATATTACTAGCTAAGGGCTTGATAACTAATGCAAATAGTACAAGGGAGAATGGATACCCTTGCTTTGCGCCTTTGTTTAAAGTGAATCCTTAAGAAATGTAAAATCCAATTTTAACATGTGCTTTGGAGTGTCTATACCGTTTTTTAATATTCCAATAAATTGTTTTGGAAACACTTATAAAGTTTTAAACAGGTAGTCCCAACTGACAGAATCAAAAGCTCTCTTGATATCTAAGTTAATTAGGACAAATTTTTTATTCATTCCTTTTGCGAAATCTAAGATATTTACTACCTTTTTTATATTATCATACTTTATTGACTATAAATCCTGTTTGATCTGTATCAATTAATTTATCTACTATATCTCTTAATCTTGTAGCGAGGATGGAAGTAAATGTATTATATAGTCTATGTAGTAATGAAATAGATCTCTATGAGGAAACTAACTTATTATCCTTTCCTTGTTTAATTATAGGTGAAATTACAGAAAATTCCCATGAGAGAAGAATTATTTTGTCACTCTGAATTACCCTGAAAAACGTCAATCAGTAATTCTAAAATATTTAATGGTAGCAGAGTATATAATTCCATGCTTAAACCACCTAACCCTGAAGCTTTACCATTTTCCCCCTTTTTAAAGCTTCTTTAACTTCTATTAAGGTAATAGGCTTATTCCACAGATATATTTGTTGGTCATTAAGTTTATTAGTAACATTTTTATTTAAATACTTGCCAATTTTGTAATCATTAGGATCATTATTTTTATCTTTATTAAGATCCTCGTGGAAATTTTTGAAATTATTAAGCATCTCCTCTATATCTGAGATAAGCTTATTAGTGTGAGGATTTTGGCTATTACTGATCTGTGTCTTTTTACTTAACATCTTACTTCTATTTACTGATCTGTGTAGATTTCTTGAAGCCATTGCATAAGCAGTGCAATTTTAATCTTTCTAAAGCTATCTCTACTGTATGCATTAAAACTGTTAGATATTTTGTTATTAATGACTGCTAAAAGGGCAAATATCACCAATGTGCTTATGGACCTTAAAGCATACACTTGTAAGCTGAACTTATCATTATGATTTTCTAATAGTAAAACTAACAGTATTAATAAATTTCACAAGGCAGGACTGTTGGATTTATTGTTGAATGGGCAAATAGATCAGTATGAATATTACTTTATGGAAAACAATCATCCTGTTAATGCGGGTATATTTGATATACCCAAAATTCATGAAAACCTTTATAATCCACCGTTATGGCCTAAAGTCGATGCTAATAGGTCCAAAACACATTACATTGCCAAGCTTCTTGCTATTATGTTAAAAGAATCATTGGACAAGTTACCACAATTATGTAAAGACTCTTGGCAGTTTTTGATGAAAATCAATGAGTTACCTTTTGAACTGTATTTTGGTTACTGTTGATGTATTCAGTTTATATTCTGTTAATCCCCACAACATTGGGCTAGAATGGCTAGAAGAAATACTAACTGACATAGGGGAGTTAGCATCTGATAAATGTAGTCATTACCCTTATGGAAATAGTGTTAACCAACAATTTCATCTTTTTTTAGGGACAATTATTTAGGCAGACAACAGGTGTGGCTATAAGGGCAGCTTGTGGCCCTAATTTTGCCAACCTTATCATGGCATATTGGGAAACCAAATTTGTCCTCAACAGCAGTTATCGGCAATCCTGGTCATTCTATACCCACTACCCTGATGACATATTTATTTTGTAGGTAGATTCTAAGAACAAATTGGATGAATTAATTTTTTATTTAAACACCACTGCAAGGTTTTTAAAGTTTTCCTGTTCTTATAATAACAATAAAATATAATTTCTTGATATTGAACTTATTAAAAATTTTGATCAGAGGTGTTACTTGTCAACCATTTATAGGAATCTGTCTTTTTCTAATTAATTTCTCCATGACACCAGTTGGCACCCAAAGCACCAGTAAAAGGCTATTGTGAAGGGCCAGCTGGTGAGGGCGGCTCACATGACCTCTGATTCTGATTCTGATACTTTTTTAAAGAAGTATAAAAAGATCCCTGATATGCTTGAAAAAAGAGGCTATACTAAAGGTTTTTTTTTTTTTTTGGAAATTAATAATGAACTAGTAAACAAGAGATCTAGTGGGTTTTACTTGCCAGTACTTTGTCCAGTAAATTTTGATCATTTATTGGTACCTGACCAGAATGACCCACAGACAGATAATTGGTTGAGAGAGAGCATTTGGGAACATAGTTCATTTGTTAGCATATTTACTTTGGACAGCTTTGCAATTGCAGAAGTTATTAAAAGAAACTGGACATTAATTAAGATGGATAATGACATTTCTAAACGGACTGGTAATGTCCCCCACATAGTTTACAAAAAAGATTGGTTATTTATGCAGTTATTACAACATACAAAAATGACCAAGTATAAAAATGCAGGGATGTTTAAATGTGGAAGATGTAACCAATGTCCCCATATAATGGTAACGGATGGTATTACCATCATAGGTAAAGTGTTTAATATAAGGGGCCATTTCACTTGTGAATGTCAGAATGTAGTTTATATTGCTTGCTGTTCAAACTTCCCTGCCTACTATGTGGGAAAAGCCTGTAGAAAATTAAAAGGCAGGGTATACAAACATCTTCTAGATATAAAGAAAAATAAATTGACAAATCAGTTAATAGACATCTAGTTAATTACACTAGTCATTTCTTTTTATTTTTCAGTGATAGAACAAGTAAAAAAAAGATCTGAGAGGATTCATTGTAAGTGAAAACATATAAGTGTGAGTTAAAATGGCAACTGACATTAAATGCTATGAATTGGCCTGGTGTAATGAAGCCTGTTCTGTTAGTTGTTTGTTAAAACTCAAACATTTGGAACTTTAACAACTGTTATTTATGATGTTCCATCTGCTGGTAAATTGAATGTAGAATGTTGTGTGTAGAAATGTTACATTTGTTTCACATGGTTTTAGATTAGAAATATTATTTTTATATGTATTTATATAAGGTGCGCGTGCACACACACACACACACACACACACACACACACACACACAGACACACACACACACACACACACACACACACACACACACACACACACACACACATATATATATATATATATATATATATAGAGAGAGAGAGAGAGAGAGTTGTTTTGCTGTTATAGTTGTGTATATTTTTCCTTTGTGAATGCTCCTTTTATTTTTTTTAATTACCGTTAATTAGTATTGAATGAAGCTGTAATAAGTTTTTATATTTAATGACTAGTACAACAAGCACAGAACCAGTTCTGGTAATAAGAAATGAAAGTGGTTAACTTCTGGTTTATGCAAGTTGAGTTTGACATGCCTTTTTGGATTTTATTGTATCATTAAAAAAAAATTTATTGTAAGTCAAGTTTGGTGGAATTTGTTTTGCCTACCAGCTGTTCCCACATAGAGACTTGATTCATGGTTTGGATTTCTGTGTTATTTATGTTTGATTCTTATGGTTTTCTGACTTTATCTTATGGCATTTTTACTGTTATTGTGCATTATTTTTAATATTTAGATGCGCACACACACACACACACACACACACACACACACACACACACACACACACACACACACACACACACACACACACATATACACACACACACACACACACACACACACACATATATATCTATATATATATATATATATATATATATATATATTTCATTTTTTTAGCCCTTGAGACAATGCTTCTACTTTTGTTTGCTTGTGTACACTTCCTGTTTATGGTCCTGAAGACTTACATAACAGCTGTTTCTTTTTTGTGACATTTGGCCTTTTGGTTCTTTTGATGGGCATTACAATAGTTTTTTGACTTAGGTTTCCTTCAGAACAGCCCTTCCAGTTATCCTCATAATCTTTATTTCTATTGGTCCGAAGGGTTCCTAGCTGTTCTGATTTGATTTCCTTTTCATATAATCTACCTCACTGGAGTTTAGCCTAGATGTATTAGTTTTCCAATTACAGCCTTTAGTTTGGAGCTGTACACTTCTTATTGGCTGCGTTCTTATTAGTTTGTTTTTGCATTTAACCTTGCTTATTGGTAGATAGAGTTCTGCTTCATATTTATTAATTAGGCGGTAATATTTTTGTATGACTTTCCACTGTATTTAATGCTTTGCTGTGTGTCTGTAAATGTTTTCTGATGATGTTCTAGCAACAATAAAGAATGAAAGCAGTCAAAGTATCAGTTCTGCCTTAGAATTTTTCCTTGATTTTTTCACGTTTTTCTTCATATATATATATATATATATATATATATATATATATATATTTGCATTTGCACATTTTTAATGATTGTTGGGAAAGGTTTTTTTCAAGTGTATTTTCACACTCATGTTTTTATTTTTTACCAGGGGCTTGATTTACAGATTTGCATATTTGATAAACTTGCATTTCTGATTGGTGGATTCAAGGAATAAATATGTTGAACTTTCTTTTGCTTTAACTCTGATCAAGTCCCCGAAAAAAGGAGAATAAAATTGCTTAGTTATAAAAATGTTTCAATCTGCTGAGATGCCATGTCCCTTTTTTATTATGCTTGAGAAACAATGGCATTACCATGAAGTTAGAGTAGTAATTACAGTTACCATTTCCTGAGGGAGTCATAAGTCATGCATCTTATTAGGAGTCTATATACTACCTAAACAGCCCATTAGTATGATGGAGGACATTGTCTTCTAGAATTTTAAAAGCACAAAATTTAAAATAATCTGCCAGGGTGATTTCAGCTTTTTGAGTGGGCCAGGCCCATTGATGGCTTAGTGCAGTATTCTGTTCAGATGCACAGTCTCAGTCAATTAACATCCTTACATACCCTAACTGATGGTGCTGCAGTAGCGTTGTTGCCTCACAGTATGACATTGTCCTGTTTGTTTCTCAGCTAGAACGTCTTCTGTGTGGAGACATGCGTGAATGGGCATACCTTCGTTGAAGGTTGTGCGTCAGAGCTGGCAACCTGAGTTCCGCTGTGGCGACCCCTAACCGGGAAAAGCCGAAAGACACAACAACATACCCTAACTGACAAAAAGTGAGCTGGGAATGCTCTTTGGATTAAATGCTACCATTTATGTATTTATTATTTGGGTGGACAGACTGATTAGAAGACCCTTTTATGGCATGACCTGGGCTCAAAGCCAAGTATAGAGGGTTTATAAATGCAGCATAAGGCAGGTAGACTTACATACAGTTATCAAATGCAACAAAATAAAAGAACAGTTAAAAATACTAAGAAGATCAAGTAGAATGTCTTGTACAAATCTTTACACTACTAAGATATTAATACATATATTGGAACATAAAACTTCAATAGTTCTAAACCTTATACAGTATATGCACTATATCACTTGCTCTCTCATATGAGTCACACCAACGTCTAGAATGACCCTGTGGACAGCCATGGCTTCCTGTGGAGTTTTCAAGGTAAACAGGTAATAAAAGTAGTATGCTAGGTCTTTCTTCCATATCACACATACACACACACAAACACACATTCACTGATATCTATGACTTTATAATCTCTTGTATAGCATATCTTTGGAGAGTGGGAGGACACTGGACCATCTGGAGAAAGCTCACGTGAACACAGGGAGTACACACAGATTCTGCATAGAAGGCACACTAGCTGAGAAGCCAAACCAAGGGACCTCTTGCTGTGAGGCAGCAATGCTATCCAGTGCATCACTATTCAGTTCTATATATACACAGGTAATAATATCAGTCAGCAAGGACTGGAAGGTGACTTTAGTGCAGGAGTATGTGGGAACATGGGTGGTTTCTATTGTTAACCATTGTCCCCCCAAAATATTTACATATTACTTCCTTGTAGAGATACTTGGAGAGAATCTTCTTGATCTCTAGGAGCAAATTTTAAGATCTTTCAGACAGTATTTTGTCTAACAAAGAGAAGCCCAGAATGGAGAAGGGATGTTCTCCAATATCTGTTTTAAAAAGGAACCAGCTCAGGGAAAAGACATCCTCTTGACTGTTTCTTAAAGAATATATTTGGTCTCTGAAAGGAAGTTTTCTTTTCAAAGTATACCTAGTAGATCGGTTGACCATTCTGTTGCTGGAAGCCACTTCTGGCTGTTGGGAAGATATTAGTGGTAAGAATGAGAGTCTGCAAACCGTCCAAATCTGCAGATTTGGTTTTAGTAATCTACTGATGTCATGTTGTCCTATCTTGCCTTAATTCTTGATGGTTGGGTTCAGAACCGAGCATCGGTTCTGAGTTGGACATATACTAAAGCTCGAGTCCTTTCACTGGCTCGAGGCTACATACTATCGCAAGATGCCTAGTGACTGTTACCCAGATCTCATTTGCCACTTGAAGCTTTGGGATTGCTTTTTCACTGGCTCAGGCTAAGTGGATTTTTTCTTAACCTTTTTGTATAATTGTTAACTTATAATTGGGTAGTAGAATAATCTCCTTGATTGCTATATCTTGAGGGTTCCTTGTTCTTGATAAAGGGCCTTTCCAGTCTGTTTCTTTTTTTTGGTTTTGTGTGGGCCGTCGTTTTACTCTTAGGCCTGTATCTACCTCTGCCCCCTTTTAGGGATCCATTTAAGTTAGAGGATTCCCTTTTCTCTCCTTAGCCCATTTTTAGTTAGAGGGCTCCCCCGGTATTCCTTTCTCTGTTTAAATTAGACACGTCTCCTCAGGATAGAGGCATGAGTCGTTTACGTTAGAGACCCTCCTCTAACTTTTTCTTTACTATTACTCTCTTTTAAAAAAAAAATGTTGTTTCTCCTTATAGAGTGGTTGTGTTTGTAGTCTACACGTGTGTGAAATCCTTTTTTTTTCTAACTTGGTGTCTTTTACTGCTGTTGGTGAATCATGACTAATAGTGACAGGATGTCTAAAGAAACCAAACCGTCTGGCTTTAAAAAGTGTGATTTTTGCACACAAAAAATGTCAATCACTGATGGTCACACTAGTTGTGTGTATTGCTTAGGTGCCGTCCACCTGCTGGATTCCTGTTCTATTTGCCATGTGTTTAGTTCAAGGGCTCTGCAGGAATGGAAAAATAAACTAATTCTTTGAAGTTTGTTAAAGGGGCCTTTTGATTCAGCAGATGAAGGGACTCAGGCCTCCAAATCATCAAGCAAATCATCAAAAACTTCTTTGGCTCCAGCTTCCGAACCATTGAAGAGACCTGAAAAATTGAGTTCTTCAGATCTGAAACCTGTCGGTTCCGAGAAGGAAAAATTTACTTTGGCTCCACCTGCAGTTTCGGAACCATCTAGTAGGCGAAAGAGGAGTCTGTCACTGTCCTTGGATCTGATTTGTTTGGTGCCACAGTTTCGTCTATTACAATTGGGGGTGGGTAGCCACAAGTCTTCCCATTCCTCTCGATCATCCAGGAGCTTTTCAGATGATAATGTGGAGTGGGTTGTTAGAAGGTTGCTTCATACACCGGCCCTGGCAAAAATTCTCACCAGCTCAGCCCAGAGGGTTGTGGAGCTGTCCACAGTACTTTCTTTCCCTTCGGTTCCTCATCTGACTCAGTTGAGTTCAGAGCCAGAGTGCCTGGAAGTCCTCGTGGTGGAACCATTGGACCCGAAATCCATTCCCAGAGTTTTGGTGCCGTTCTCTGCTCTGAACACTTCGATATTGTCATCCATCGAGGGGTCTGGGGGCCAAGACTCCCTCGTCAGTTCTGGGAGAAGAGTCAAACAGGACCCTTGTCAGATCCGACTCTTCCACTCGGGGCTTCGATGCAGGTGAGTTTGGCACTCACATCAGCCTTGGAGCCATCCTCCTTGGTGCAGGGGAGATCTCCCAGTTTCTCAGAGCTGGAAGCTGTCTTGGCCCAGGATCGTGGTGCCTTCAAGGTGATGAGGAGTGCACTTTCCTCTGAGACTGCTCCACCCTTGGCTCCAGCTACTCTTCCCCAAAGGGCCAGTGTCAACCTCTACACCATCCCTCCAGCCCCAGCGTAGAGAACCAATGCCCCAGGACACCCAAATGGGTGAAATCCTCTCTTCCAAAACCTCCCTGGAACATCCCCCCTGAGGAGGTCCCTAGGAAGAAAACATCTAAGAGGAAACACATAGACTCCCCTGAGTCTGTCACATCCAATACTGACTTAGAGGACTCACATGGGTCCCCATGGTCACCCTCTGAGGAAGTCTTTTTTTAGACATCTTAGAGATCCTGAAACAGAGAGGGGGCTGGAAAACCCTCTCCCCTTCTGAAGATGAGTCGGTGTACCTGGAGGCATTTGGTTCTCAACCTCTACCTCTTGGGTGTCTCCACCTTTTGATCAGCTCCTGGGCGTAGTCAGTCAAAAGGCGTGGAGCTCTCCAGAGTCAGTGGAACTGGTTCTGAGGAGGCCCAACAAGTTCATTACCACTCTGGAAGACAGTTTTTGACCAAAGGTGTCCCAGTAGATGCTCTGGTGGTGGTGGAGGCCAGCAAGAAGAAATGAGTTGAAACTTCTGCATCTGTCCATCTGCTGAATAAGGCGTCTCAAACAATGGACAGATAGGGGAAGTGTATGTTTTCTTCAGCATCCTTTACCTTTAGGTCACCGAATTATTTATCTCATTTTACTCGTCTTCAGAGGGCTCTCCTCAAAGATCTAAGAGATACCCTCCAAGGTGTTACAGCTGAGGGTGTATCTGATAAGATAATCTCTCAGCTTGTGACCTTAACCTCTATAACTAACTCCTCCATGCACCTCATTTCTTATGAGGCCAATAGGGTGAGCAGGGCTGCAGGCACAGGAATAGCTCTGAGAAGACATTCTTGGATGCATCTTTGTGAGTTTGCTGAACCCTTCCTTTATTGACACCCTGTTTGATGGCTTGACCTTGTTCAGGCCAAAAGTGAAGGAGACTCTCACCAGGAGCGAGCAAGATGGTAGGACTCTGTCTGCCATGGGAGTACGTTTCTCTGTTCCTACTAGACCTTATCTTACAGGTCAAAAGGGTGGAAAAATGTGGTTCCAAAAATCCAAAAGAGCCTTGCCGGATGCTCATGGTGAATTTTCCCCCAGGGGCAGAGGGGGAAATAACAATAGAAGATGCCACCATCACAGCAGAGGGGTCTGCAGAATCAAGGTGACAGAGATACATTCTCGGGTAGACCCTTCCAGCATTCCTGAACGGAGGCCCACCTGTCCACCTCTGGAGGCAGTCAGGGGGAGATTATCACTGTACCCAATAGCCTGGCTAGACATGACTCAAGACAAATGGGTACAGTCCATCATATCCAGGGGATACAACATTCCTTTCTCCCTTCCACCCCTTCCATAAAGTCCATCCCAGACATACCACCCAGTCAAAGGGATCAAGCAACCCTAGAAATTCAAAGGTTGCTAGAAAAAAAGAGTCATCCAAGAAGCCCCTGCAGACCAAATCAGATCCAGAGTTTACTCAAGGTTCTTTTTAGTTCCAAAAAAGACATGGTACTGGAGACCAGTTTTGGATTTCAGCAAACTGAACAAGTTGGTGAAGAAAACGAAGTTCCGGATGGTAACACTGCAGTCTATACTCCCTTTTCTGGAACAAGACAATTGGATGTGCTCCATAGAGCTTCAGGATGTGTACTACCATATAAAGATGGACAGGTGCTCCAGAATATATCTACACTTCCAGCTGGGAGCCAGTCACTACCAATTCAGAGTTCTGCCCTTTGGCCTCACTACAGCCCCCAGAGTGTTTACCAAATGTATGGCAGTAGTTATGGCTCACCTGAGGCATCAAGGATTCTGGGTGTTTCCATACTTAGATGACTGGCTCCTGACCACCACCACCAAGCATCTACTAACCAGGACAAGAGACACCACCATTCATCTCTGCTCAGAGCTGGGCATTACTATAAACTTAGAAAAATCTGCCTTGTTGCAATCACAGCATATTATCTTTATAGGGGCAGACTTAAACACAGAAGACATAGTGGCAAAACTGCCTCATGAAAGAGTTCAAACGCTGTGCCATAAGGTGTCAATATTGCTCAAGAAGAAAAAAGCGCAAGCAAAATTTGTCCTCAAGGTTCTGGACTTAATGGCAGCTGCAATAACACTAGTCCTACTGGTGCACCTACACATGAGAATATTATAGTGGCTACTTTTCGCTCAGTGGTCTATGCAGGAGTTGCCCATGTCACACAAGATTTTCATTATGAACACATGCAAGAGGGACCTACAATGGTGGCTTCAGTCCACGCAGGTAACGATAGGCAGACCATTTGCTCTTCCCCAACCTGTAGCTATGACAACCACGGATGCTTCCCAGATGGGGGGGGGGCATTATCTGGGCCAGACTGTCCAAGGAACTTGGTAAGAACATGAATACCACTTGCACATCAATATCCTAGAGATGAGAGCAGTGCTGCTGGTGTTGCAAGCATTCCAGAGCTCTCTTCCAACAGGTACGATTGCAATACAAACAGACAATATGTCTGTGGTGTGGTACATCAACAATCAAGGCAGAACCAGATCCTATCCCCTCTTTCGAGAGGCTCAGGGAGTTTGGCAATGGGCACTTTCTTTTCAATGTTTTCTAATTGCAATGCACATCCCGGGGAAATCCAACGTGATAGCAGACAAGCTAAGCAGGGCAATTCTTATGCCTCATGATTGGTCCCTCAAACAGGAAATTACTAACTGAATTTTTCACAAATGGGCCAGTCTTGCTGTGACCTCTTTGCCATGTCGATCAACTCCAAATGCAGCAGCTACTTTGCCCTAATCCCCCTGCTGGGGGAGTCACCTAGGGATGCACTTGTTCACGATTGGCCCCCGGGACTTCCTTAGGCATTTCCCTGGTTCCTATTAATACCCAATGTTCTCCAGAAAGCCAGATCATTGAGTTGCAAGCTGATTCTCATTGCTCCTTACTTGCCTAGTCAGATATGGTTCCCCTTTCTATGGCCCCATCTTCAGGAGGAGCCTTGGATCCTGGACCCAGTGCTGGATCTTCTGACTCATCAGTCAGGAATGCTCCACCCATCTCTTCAAAGCCTCAAACTGACGGCTTGGTTACTCCACTTCCCATCTTAGCCAAGCTTCCAGATCTATCTCCAGCAGTGCGACACATTTTGGTTTCATCGCACAAGAATACAACTAGGAAACTCTATGCAAGCAAATGGAAGAGGTTTTCTTGCTGGGCTGACAAGAAGCATATAGACCCTTTTACAGCCCCTATATCAACAATCCTGGAATTTTTAACAGAAACCATTAATCAGGGTGCAGCGGTGGCCACGGTATGAATACAACTAGCTGCTATATCAAACTACCACGTAGAAGACATGTTATCTAACATAATGTCCCACAGATTATGCAAAGCCTTTCTGAGGGGTACATTCCTTTTAAGACCTCCCATAAGAGAACCACCACCTCCTTGGAATCTAAATTTGGTGTTATCCTCCTTAATTCTTCCTCAATTCGAACCAGTCTTCTCTTGCCCACTAAAGTTTTTATCTTGGAAGACAATCTTTTTGATAGCCATTACTTCCGCTGGGAGGGTTTCAGAACTGCAAGCTCTGTTCGTCCCACATATCTGATTTTCCACAATGACAGAGTGTCTCTTAGGACAAATCCTTCCTTTCTGCCAAAAGTTTGTTCTGAGGCCAATTTAAATCAGTCTATTGAGCTACTGGCGTTTTTCCCCAATTATGGCAACAAGGCAGAATATGAGCTTCACCAGCTGGATGTACATGGGCAGTTACATTTCTACTTACATAGGACAAAGGACTTTAGAAAATCTGACCAACTGTTTGTTTCATTCTCAAAAAAACAGAAAATAAACTTCAGTTTCAAAAGTGACCTTATCAAAATGGCTTACAGATACCATTACTTGTGCCTATAACTCTTATAATAAAGAGCTGCTGGGAAAAATTAGAGGGCATTCAACTAGAGCAATGTCAACTTCCACTGCCTTTCAAGCTAGGCTCCCTTTGGATTCAATTTGTGCTGCAGCCACATGGGTTAACCTTCATACCTTTATCACTCATTACAAAGTAGATGTAGCCTTCTGGAATAGGGCATCCTTTAGTTCCACTGTTCTGGAGAGTTTATTCCCTTAAGCCACCCGAATAAGAAGATGCTGGGGACGCTGTCCCAACAATCAAGAATAAAGGCGAGATAGGAAAACATAACATAAAGAAATTATGTATTCACCATAACGTTCCATGTTTGTTGTCCATAATCTCACCTTCATTCTTGCATCCCAACCTCCTTCCCCCTTCCAGGAGGATCGAGAGGATCTTCTCTAAGATTGGCTGTAAGTTCCTAATTCCCTTCATGCCTTAGGAATTATGGGCAGAGGATCTATTGTAGTAGTTGTATTGGGTTGCATAGTCACGTGATTAGTTGTCTCAAACAAGATCTGGGTAACAGTCGCTAGGCATCTTGGGATAGTATGTAGCCTTGAGCCAGTGAAAGCTCTAGAGCTTTGGTATATGGCCGAGTCAGAACCGATGCTCAGTTCTGAACCCAACCATCAAGAATGAAAGTGTGATTATGGACAACAAACATGGAACATTATGGTGAGTACATAACTTTTTTTTTACATGTTAAATGCTGAGGGAAATAACAAAAATGATAGTCTGCATTCCAACTTGGGAAGAAGAACTTTTCTGGCTAATGTTGTCTGGGCAGTTGGAAAGAAAAATGAAGATGTGAGATTCTATACTAGAGTTTTAATTGTGATAGGATTTTATCAATGACATCAGTGTGGGTAGCAAAGATTAAATATAGATCAAGTGTAAGACCCAAATATTTGTATTCTAAAGTGTACAGAATGGGGATTAATATTATTTTGATTGGCTCTAATAATAATGTCTGGTAGGTTTGGGTACTTGTGGGGTGGTGGGTGGAGAATAGCATATAATTTTTTTTTTGATTATTCAGAAGATTACTAGATTTAGACCACTGACACAGATCAGCAAGGAATGCTGGAGCTGAGTACATAACTAGTAAGGGTGTGGCAGTGACAGGCCCACATGTTGCGGGTTGCAGGAAGTGAAGTCCCCCTGCATAAATGATAGTGACCGCAAGGGTTTAGAATTCACTGTTTTCTTCTGTTGGCTTAAGGGTGAACTTTTAAAACTCTGGAACTGGTCTCTCTGTATTTAAAGGGTCAGATATTATGTCTTCCAAGGCCAGAGGACTAGTTGACACGCCCATCCCTATAGATATGTCACCATTCAAGGTAGAACACAGGGGCATTTTTATTAGCCGATCCCTATTCATGGTGGTTAATATGTTTACCCACATCACTGATGTGGCTCACAGGTTCTTGTGGTATAAGCTCTATATCTGTAAAACATTCTGTGAACCATGCAACACCTAATTCATGAGGTATGCATGTGAATAAATCTTTAACATCTACCGTGATGAATTTGATGTTCCCAACATTTGTGATTGCACCGCATTTAGTTTTGTTAAAAAATACCAAGAATCGCGACAAATATGATGGAGATTTTTGATTTTATGCTTTAATTGGATGTCAATGCATTTAGCTATAAAATATGTTTTGGTGCCACCCGCATCCACTATAGGACGTAAAGGTGGATTTTGTAAATCTTTATGTAACTTGGGTGCACCAAAAATTATGGGTATCCTTGGGTTTTGAACATGCATATAAATAAAGGCTTCCTTAGTGATTTGTCCCTGCCATAACATATCTTCTAAATAATAATTAATTCTAGTATTAGAAATGTTAATTTCATTTAGGGAAGCCTCAATATAGGCATCATCATACAAAATGTGTAATAAAAGCTCGCTGTAGTCCATGACATTCATTATAACCAGACCCCCGCCTTTGTCTGGTTGCATGAACCGTAAATCTCGTTTTGATTTTAATTCCATTAACATTTCATGCTCCTCTTGAAAAATTTGTATTATTGTGTGATCCTTTATTATTCTGCAGATAATGTCTAAAATCCAGTTCACAAATATCTTCGAATAACTTAATTTTTGGATGCAGAGGAAGGTTAAAGGAACTGGGAATATGCATAGGATTATTTTCTGCGTTCGCAGTTTCATGATGTAAAATTGCTAAGTTCAGTTTCCTGGAGAAAAGTTTCAATTCAGTTACAAGATCTGTTACTTTTGCTTTTCTTTCTGGTATGAAGGTGAGTCCTTTACTAAAAATGTTGACATATTCTACATTAATATCAGCCTGACTATAATTTGCTAAACAAACCAATACAGCCTCACAATGAAAAGAGACTTAGCATAACAGTAAACTTGTTTGTTCTTGAAACTCGCATTCATTGAAACAGCACTGAAACCAAAATTCAAAGAAATCTGGTCAGTCAAATATTAAGGTTACCTTTGAGCTGTTTTAAACCATAGGCCCCTTGCACACATTTTTAGGACCATGCATACATGCACGTGTTTTTTGATGTACCCTGTGACGACCGAGCCCTGGCCCAGCAATCAAGAAGTCTCAATCCTCACCACTAACACCAAAGAGGTTGTCTCCTAGAGGAGGAAAGGATGACTAATACACGCAGTAAAGTACAATTTCCCTTAAGTGCACACAGAGATCACAGTCAGTCTGGGGTTGGCTGCTCCCTTGCTCACCAGGTCCTCAATAAGACTCCCCACTGGCACAGCTATAGGGTCCAGGTCTCAGCGTAACTGGGTAAGCTAGGACCTCCAGTACCCTCTCTGTCCAACCAGCGCTTCGTGTCCCTGCCCAAGTAGCTGACACAACACACATTCACTTTGAGATAAGTATTTATACAACTTCACAGACACTCCTGGGAAAGGCTGACACAGATTCTCCAGCTGTGCCCCTTTACCCAGACTATATGGTAGTAATTACTGCCACCACCCAGTTAATAATATTAGCTACTAAAAGTCCCTTAAAAGGGTGTTCAATTATTACTGTGCAATATTAATATCCAGTGGTAATGTGACTATGCAGTCTAAGGCTTATTGGAAGGGCTTAGACAGTAAACTCTATAAATATATAATGTACTGTAAAGCATACTTCATCTCTACACAAAGCAGACACAGGTAGAAGGTTTTAAAAATATTTAATAATAAATAATTAAAACACAAGACAAAACTACTACACCACAGAGATATCTAAGAGTTCACAGCTCACACAAAAACTTAAAATAATAGAGTAGGACAGGTCTGTTTTCAAAGAAAAATACCTAATTAATCTTTACTAGCTTTAACTATTCCTACAAGATATCACAGTGCTAAAAACTTACATGTGAGCATAAGCAGAGTGCTGATAAATTAGATGTCCAGATCAAAATGCTCCAGGTCTCTTGTGAGAAATAGTATTTAAACATTACTAACAAACATGTCTCTAAGGCCCTCCCAAAATTACATCATTTTTGACACTTAGATTTTCCCAGTATTCATATTGCATCATCTTAACACGTGGTCTGAGTTCTCAGGCCACAAATTGCATTATTTAGCAATCTAACATCTCCTCAAAAACTTCCAACGATGCAAGACATTTCACATGTATATGCTAACAGAAACTAAAGCAATAAAAGCACCTTCCACATCTAAATTCTTGTCATAAACTTTAGCCTTAAAACAATGGGCATGAAATCTTTATCCAGCCGCCCTCAGGCCGAATTCTAACATGAAAGGATACAACATGCTTCACTGGGCCACTAGAGTGCAATGTTGTCACTTATTTTGCAGTTCCACATTTCACAGTGTTTTCTTACATTTAAAAACACAAGCCTGTATTTTACATTTATTTATTTTACATTTGTTAACTGGGGGTATCTGACTGAGCCGAAAAGCCCCTTTTTTAGTAGCGGCCCGGGGAGAAAAGCTCCACAAAGAAAAATTACAGATACATTTAATTAGACATGATCAGTATACACACAAATTACAAAAGACATGTTTTTACAGTGGTATTCAGCACATCAACAGTTACAGTGGAGAGAACAAACAAAAAATATTAATTTAAAAATAAAGGTAATTAATAGATTTGTGGTGTACAGCTGAAATCTGGAACATAGGTAGAATACATACATAGTACACAGGTACAGTACATACATTGTAGATTAGCCAGTGTTTGTGAGTAAGAGTGAAAACTATTATCAAGTACTTTAGGTTCACTATGTGTACCTTATCCGCTTTCACTAGCCTGGGGAGCAATCATGGCACTGCCAACTTTGCTTGAGATGTTGCCTAATTAGGTTTTTAAAGGAGGCTTTGGATGATGTGTTTTGTATGCTAGTGGGGAGAGAGTTCCATTTTTTAGTCAATGAACTACTATATGGTGTGTCTCCAAAGCTATTGTAGCTGTTGGTGACTTCTAGCAGTAGTTTGCTTGATGATCTAAGAGGCCTTTTGGTTGAGTGATGTTGTACTAGGTTTTTGAAGGCAGGACACTTATTGGGGAGGTAATAGATAGAATGACAGAGGCAGAGCTGATTGTAGGTTAGGAGGTTGGGCAGTTCAAGCCAGTAGAGCTGTCACAAAGCAGTACAGTGATGAGTTCTATATGAGCAATTTGCAGCAAAGCGGGCAATTCTGTTATAGCAGGCTTCCGTTTTGCTTAGTTCAGTTTTTTTGAAATTAGTCAGAATGGGAGATGCATAGAGTAGGGTGGATAGAAGTTGGGAGTGAGCAATGGCTGATCTTGTGTTGTTGGTAAGAAATGGTTTGATACGGTAGAGTGATCCCAGTTTGGCATGTACTTTTTTAATAGTTAAGTTGAAATAACTATCAAATTTTAGGTGGGTGTCTATGGTTATTCCCAATAGCTTAGCCTGTGCCACTGGAGTGATTGGGGTAGCATTTGTGGAGTAGATAGTGAATTGACTGTTATCAGTGTTTTTGTTAGAACTGGTTATAATCATAAGCTGAGTTTTCTTTGGATTGAGGATAAGTTGGGCTTTGGTAAGGTAGTTTTCAACGTCAGAGAATGCTAGTTGAGTTGTTTGCAGGAAGGTGGGAATGTTTTGTGCAGCACAGATTAAGGTAGTGTCATCTGCATACTGAATGATAGATGCATGCTGTGTGGAGGTATGGAGGTCATTTGTGAAGACTGTGAATAGTAGTGGTCCTAAGATAGAACCCTGTGGGACTCCTATAGTTATGGGCAGATGAGGAGAGAGAGAATTTTCCCATTTCACAGCTTGGTACCTGTCAGTTAAGTAGCTTTGGAACCAGGTAAGAGTGTAATTTGATAGGCGATATTGGTTTAGTTTGTTTAGCAGAATTTGGTGTGAGACTGTGTCAAATGCTTTGGACATATCCAAGAAAAGAGTTGACACCTTTAGGCCTTCATTTTTGAGATGGTTTACTGTGTCTGTGAAACAGAGGAGGGCTGTAGTGGTACTATGGGCAGGTCTGAAACCATGCTGAGTAGGTGACAGGATGTTGCTGTCTAGGGGATAGTAAAGCAATGGGTCTGTAGTTATTAAGTTCAGTGGAGGTCCCACCTTTATGTATGGGTGTAACATAGGATTTTTTCCAGAGTTTGGGCACATAGTTTTCAACAATTGATCTGTTTATGAGAGTGGAGACTGGGATAGCAATAGCATCCGCTGTGAGTTTCAAGAAATAGCAGGGGAGTAGGTCGGCTGCTGTTGATGAGGTTTTTAGTTTAGAGAGCATGCTTTTGATTGAAGTGGTGGAAACTGTTTTGAGGGTAAAGCTTGTATTAGTGTTATTTGTGTTGGGGGGGGGTAGTGAGGAAGGAACTGTCCTGTGATACTAAGGATAGAACTGAGTTCACAAAGTGGGAGTTTCGATGGGAACTTTAGTGTCAGGGGTGGTTGGTTTGGGGGTAGCCTTTTGGGTGAATTTTAAAAGCTGGTTTACATTTTTCCAAAATTTTTGGGGGTTGTGTTGGTATTTAGTTTGTAATGTTGTATAGTAGGATTTTTTGTCCAACCTAATGCATTTTTTTGCACGGTTGCACAGTTCTTGGTACTTAGTTAGGCTATGTGTTTCTTTGCTTTTTTGATAGTAAAGCCAGGCAGTGTCTCTGGACTTGAGGATTTGTTTGGTTTCTTTACTGAGCCAGGGGTTTGTAGAGGTTCTAACCTTGATTTTGTGCAATGGAGCGACAGTGTCTAGGTGTTGTAGAAATGTTTTGTTGAAACATGCTACAGCCTGGTCTAGTGGGAGGGTTTTTAGGGGGGGTCCAGTCACAGTTACAGAGTAAAGTGTAAAGTGTTTATACAGTTGATAAAATTATATATTAAATTCTATTTGACTAGGCTGGCAGCCTTCGCCCATCTCTCCCCAGTCATCACATCACTTCCCCTCCAGGGAACTCAAGCAAGTTTTTCAAGTGCCCTTCCACATCTAAATTCTGATCATAAACTTTAGCCTTAAAACAATGGGCATGAAATCTTTATCCAGCCGCCCTCGGGCCGAATTCTAACATGAAAGGATACAACATGTTTCACTGGTCCAGTGGAGTGCAATGTTGTCACATATGTTGCAGTTCCACATTTCACAGTGTTTTCTTACATTTAAAAACACAAGCCTGTATTTTACATTTATTTATACAGTTGATAGAATTATATATTAAATTCTATTTGACTAGGCTGGCAGTCTTCGCCCATCTCTCCCCAGTCGTCACATACCCATCCTGATTGCATTAAATTATATTCATTGTATAATACAACACCAATTATTAGAGTGTGTTTTAAATTTGTAGGTTTGAACATTTTTCCAGTAAGCAATGAAACAAAATGTGTGAACTAAGAATGACAGAACTACCAATTACAAAACTTTTCAACCACAAAAGGCCACTCAAATATCTGTCATTACAATCCACCAATATCAGTCATTATACACAATCTCTGCAGAAGTAAAAATCATCTGAATAATTCCACATTAAACAGATCTATAACTAATGAAGAGGCTGCTGCCGGCAAACAACTTTACATTTCAGTGTTTCATGTACAAATTCAGTGGCTGCTACCCTTGAAGAATAAATTGGCCATGTTACATTAAAAATGGCAAGCTGGTAATTTTGCAATAGGGAATAGCTGTCAAACCAGCAACAGATTTATAGTTACTAGGCATCTCATCCAAAGGATGACACACTCAGAAGCACCCCTATCCCACCCTTAAAGGGCATTGCATTATCAACACTCCTACTCATGATGTGGGAGTAGAACTCACTATGCTACTAACACTGCTTTCAAACTCTGATGATGACCATTTGTTAAACAAGACAACTGCACAATGAAAACAGACTTAGCATGAGCAACAATAAACTTCTCTTTCCTTAACAGACTTAGCATGAGCAAAAGTAAACTTATCTTCCCTTGAAACTCAACATTCCTTAAAAATGCACAGAAATTCAAGATTCTTTGAAAATGCAGAAACACAACATTCTTTGAAAATGCAGAAACTCAACATTCTTTGAAAATGTACAGAATCTCAACAGTCCTTGAAAGTGCACAGTAATTCAACATTTTTTGAAAGTGCAGAAACTCAATATTTTTTGAAAATGTAGAAACTCAACATTCCTTGACAATGTACAGAAACTCAACAATCCTTAAAAATGTACAAAAACTCAGCACTCCTTGATGACAGTTTGGCAGTCGGTGTTGAGGATTCAGGATCTAGTCTTCTGTAATGAAGGTACAGGATTAAGTTATCCACATTTGTTTGTTATCCTCATAACACTTGAATGGACTGCCTGTAAAACTCCCATGCTCTGCTCCAATGTGCTGACATACATCTGGTGCTACTACAACTAAGGGCACATACAGTGTGTGTCCTTAAAGAAGAAGTGTATAACAAATGCAAGGTATGTTCTCAAAAAGGAAATTTAAATTTTGTGGCAGTCCCCTGGCCAGTGGGATCCCCAAAAGCCAGTGTTGGTCCTCACCCTAAGCCAGTGGGCCCTAGGCAAATCCCTACATCACCTAGTGCTGGATGAGGCTTTGGGTCTAAGCACATGTGGAATAATTGATACCAGGAGTATATACCAAGACAAATGTGCCTCAAGACAGCCCTGTCTTAGTGGATACACTACACTGTTACATTAAATGTAAATAATCAGTAGGACAGTCAAATCCATCACCACAATGCATGGAATATCTATCCATCCTAAAGCTGCATAAGGGACAGAAAGGGAATTTCCTGACAAAATAAACTAGATTATTTTTGACTTAGTACCTGATTTATTCCTGAGCACAGAAGTTGAGGGGTATGTATGTGCTGTAGAGACTGCCTTGCAGAGAGTATATATATATATATATATATATATATATATATATATATATATATATATATATATATATATATATATATATATATATATATATATATATATATATATATCTGCAGAGCTAGCAACCTGGCGGTATGAATCTTGGTTCTAGACGAATGATTATAATTGTTGAAATGACACCACGACCACATGTTCAAAATGGGAAAAGGGATTGTGTATGTATGTGTATGTATGTATGTATACACACACACACACACACACACACACACACATATATATATATATATATATATATATATATATATATATATATATACACACACACACACACACACACACACAGACACACACATACATACAGACACAGCAGAAGTGTCCCTTTTTGTTAAGTGACACATTCAGTCATATGCATTTAACATTTGAAATAACACACAAAATGCTATTATGAGTAATTGCTAATAATTATCTAGTAGTCCTTGGTTTGATTACACTGATTACTTTGATATTAATTGCCATATTTTGCAGCCCTTAGCAAATTACTTAGCCAGACAGTGATCCTAGGTCAACCAATAAAAGGGCACTTGCCAAGTGGAATTACCAGGGTAATAATTTTATATATTTATATGTGTATGTGTGCGCATATGCATGTGTGTGCCTGTACATGTGTGTGCGTGGTGTGTGTGTGTGTTTGTGTGTGTCTATATATATATATATATATATATATATATACACATTTGTTGTATCCTCATTTTATATGCCATCCTGTTCTATTGTTTGTCTGTGTTTTATTTTTTTAATTTCTGTTGCCACGGGTCAAATGCATAATGGTATGGTTACCACAGGTGACCTGAAAGCCCAGTTTCTATTTTGTCATAAGAAAAATTAACAAGGGGAGCAATCACAAGCAAATGTCTAAACGTAGTGATTTAATAAAATAATCCTAGATTTGTAGCATAACGCTAAGCATTTAAATTCAAGCTGATATGAGAAAAACGCACTAATTTCTACTGTATGCTGCTAAACTGATGAGATTAAGAGACAGTGATGTGGCCAGTAGTGTGGTGTACATGCTAGTGGAGGCTAGGTAGCCATCTTAATAGCTGATATACACCACAGCAGAGCTCCAAAGGAGTTATTGAGAGCACAGATTGCTAAAGGGATGACTCATTCTGTCACAGCCCTGTGAATATTTTTCCCTTAAGACTCAGCTGGGTGACTACATGGGTACCATGGGTTGCTCGTGATCTTGCTTATTGAGTAATTTACCATGCAGCATAGCTGCAGAAGGTCTTTAAAGCATGAGCTGGCTAACTGATTTAAAGTAGTTTGAGGACACAACTTCAGTGTGTAAAGGGATACTGTAAGCTGATGACTCACCTGTAATATGTAGCTTATAATACAGACAACACTCCAGACTAGCATCTTCTCACTTTACAGATGCTACTGGGCAATACATTGTAAATGAGAGAAAAACTAAGGTTATGCTGCTTGAAAACATTTTAAATCAAAGGCATCAGCCTCTGTTTAATTCATGACTGTTGAAATATCTGGGATTCTTAAAATCTTACAAATATTTAGCCATACGAGGTGGCCAGAAGGACACACTGACATGGTTATAAAACAGATTCATCAAAATCTAGAAATATTAAACTGAATCAAAAATTAGGTTGCCCCGAAATTAAAATCAACTTTATCCTAATCTCCCAACCACACAATCTCATATCCAAAGTCATTTGTTTTATTTTTTTATAATTAAAGCAAGCCAATGTTATTGCTGTAATACTGGAACAGTACTTATGAAATATAAGGGAAAACAAAACAAAGTCAAGAGACCACTTTATTACAAACAGCTGTTTGTAATAAAGTGGTCACTTGACGTTGTTTTCTTTTCCCCTTATTTTTTTTATCATAGCAGGTATAATAGATAATGTTCTTTTCAACTTATCTAGGACTTCCACTGCAACTGTAAGATCTTCTATCCACAGTTATTATTCTTCACATCATTGCCAGGTCATGGATAAACAATTATGGGGCTTTTAAATAAATGCACTGGCATCCATCACAATGGAGATAGCAGTAAGTAGATAACTATGGCAGTGAATCTATTCTCTTCTTTCCAGAAAAGGTAGCAGCTCATCAACTACTGGACAGTCAGTCCTTACCTGCGCACACTAGGCAGTCATGCACCATGCCAACTCAGACTTTTTATTTCTTGCCATGTTGAGTATTGGAAGATGCTAAGAGGAAAAAGAGATCTGGGGAAACTGGGCCTCATCCTGCAGAAGATGTTGACATTTTGTGATGATCGTAAGCACCCTCTCTTTGTCATCTGGCAGGCATAGTTGCAGGGCATGGTTATACGTGGTTGCTGCAAGTACCTACGCAGAGCTATGATGCTCATTTGGAATGCATGCAATGTGATCGGTCTTGTGCCCTCAAGTCCTTGTGTGCTGGACCATAGTACTGGGTCTTCACCTAGCATCCATCCTACAGTAAACCTTAGACTGACTCCCTTCCCTGGGATGGGTGAGCTGAACTTGGCATCTCACTCTGTTATCTATGCGGCAGTCGTCTTCTGCATCTGGGGTAATAACTGAGGCTGGATTATATTAAGATAAATCAGGGCTTTATTCCTGTGTGCCACACAGTTGGCAAAGTACTATGTTACTTGACCCTATGAAACTGATGAAGTGATTAGATGGCCTGTATCGGCACCCTTGTACTGCTAACCTTCTCTGTTTAAAATCAGGAGTCTAACAAATTTCATTGAAAATGATGCAGAAGTTTCACAATTCCCCTCCACAATTACATGACTGCAATCTTTTTTTTACAGATGACAACAACCAGAAGATATTGTTCAATTGGATAGTCAAAACAAGGCTTCTTTAGCTGATATAAACAACAGATTAAGACAAATAAAATAAATAACTTTCATATAAATCATCATTAATTTATGTATTTTCCTGAATACTAACATAGGCAGACTTTATAGAGCTATTTGGTTAATAATACTACTTTTTTTGACTCTACAACTAAACTGAATAGTATGCTAATTTGTTCTAGAAATCAACATATCTTCGATTCAGGTTAACCTTCTTTGCCACTTATTTAAGCAAAAATAACATTAGCATATCTAAAATATTTAAATAATCTGCTAAGATTAGGTAATGGATCACATTACATACCTCAAAGAATAAGGATGCACTGTTTTAAATCTGCATTCAAAACCTGTCATGAATATTTTTCTAATTATCTTGTGGCTAACCTCTAAGCTCCTTTGAATATCTGAAGTTATTCTAGCAAGGTGTACCCCAGTACATCTCACCAAAGCCATGCACTGGGAAAAGCAATATTTGTGTTTTGTTTTGGCATAAATCTAAAAACATATGGTCATATCACTCGTATTCATAATATGAAGGTCATTAGAAATTATTGAATTCATTTTTAGTGGTTATTTCAGTTTATAAGTGAAGGTGCTTGTGGTTATGAAACACACATATGGAAAAATGAGAACAAAGCAAATGTTTCAAATGGGACCTGAGCCAATTATCTTCTGGAAAATTCTTGAGTTGTACTACCAGTTGTAGCCTGAGGATCAGTGCTTAGGTCCCATCTGAAACATTTTCTGTCACATTCAAATAAAAGGCATTAATCTGTTTATTAAAACATGCAATACAACAAAAGAATAGAATATATAAACTGCAAGTGCAGATAAACTAGATGAAAAAAGAAAGAAATATTCAGTATTTAGACTTAAATAAGATCATGCTTAGAACAAGTCACCTAAATGGATTTTGGGCAAATAAATACATTTTATGTGCTTTTTAAAGCTAGCCGATATAAGGCACTCCAAAAGACAGTGTAGGTGTACTGCCTGATATGCAGAAACTTTGAGCCATTCTATAAGAAGTACAGGCAGTTCAAGACTGCCAAATGGAACATTTAGCTTGCATGATAAGGAATCGGCAAGGTATTCTTTACTTAGATGTATGCCATATATATCCATGGCTTCATTTCTGAGGGATTGCAATTAACAAATATTTGTAACTACTAGGTTATGTGGTGAGAAAAGTGACATGCTCCTTGGCAAGTCCAAGTCATATCTGACAACTGGTAGCAACGTAGGAAAAAGTACCCACTTCAGTAAGTCGAGGCTCAAACAATGTTTGGAGTGCTTCATTTTGCTCTTTCCTTTACTTATAATTCTTTTGTCTAAAATTTACATTAATAGGCAATCCAATTATATTAATCTGAAAGTCTATAGTAGAGTTAATAGAGCTGAAAACAGATAACTTTTAATCAGCTCCCTATTGAAATGTCGGCACTTGTAATGCCAAGTGCCAACAGACTGAAAAGAAAAGATTGCAAATCCAGGAGAAAAGCAAATTTTGAGCAATGCTGTTTACCTTTAAACTTTTTTTTTGCAACCCTCCACACTCTTAAATTTATATATATATATATATATATATATATATATATATATATATATATATATAGATATATATATATATACATATATATTAACTCTGGGATTGCCGTACCTTGGAGAAAAGGAAATATTCAATGAAAAGGTAATCTTGGACCTGGTAAATAAACTAAGTCCATTTTTTTGGCCTTCATTATCTGTGTATTATGACATACTCTAGCGGGTCCCAACCGTTCAAATGGTTACCCTTTTCACTTTTAATGTTGTCAGAATATGTAAATGCCATTTTTAATATTCTCACCATATTTAACAGAAACAACCTTGCCAAAAGACCATGGTAAAAAATGGTTTAAAAAGCAGAGCTTTCTAAACAGACCCCTGGAGAATGCTAATGACCTTGCCAGTCCATTCAGAGAATGTATTTTCAAGTCTGCTTGTGAATTATTCACAAATTACTAATCAATAAAGCCTTTAATTTTTACAATGGTTTTAATCTTGAAAATGATTAATTTGCTTACTAGAATAGAATAATGAAGCTTATTACATAATCAGTATATAAGAAAATAAAATGTATGTGCTGTGAAAGTCAGTGTTCAGTGCATGACTAATTGGGCAACACTTGCCACCACTAATCTTGTGCTGGTGTATATCTTACAGTCCTAAGACACTTAGCATTTATGGTAAGAACTCTGTAACTTACATACTGTGGAATTCAGACTTGTAACAGAATTATTGGTCATAAATGATGAGTACAATCATAGATTTTCAAGGAAGGAAATATGAACTTTTAAGAGAATATAAATAAAAATATCTGTTGGAAATATGCTGACAGAGGACACCAGTTCATACATCTGCTTCAAATGTTATATGCTGTTAGAAAGCTCCTGCTTTTAGATTTAGAAAGATTATTGAAAGCTTAGTTTTGCACTGCTAATAGAAAATCAGTGTATTTATGAAGTTATCAAATATATAAATAAAAATATAAGAATGCTTGCATCCGCTGGAGTAGTAAGGGCAGTTTAATCTTAACTCATAGTCTCTGTGTACCTGCCAATATTTCAAAACAAGATCTGCTCAGTCACCCCAGATTAATAAAGGTTACGACACAGTGTACACTGTGTATACTTAGTGTAACCTTTCTGAGTTTATAGTCAGCACCTAGAGCTGATCCTAAATTCATAACGTGTGCACAAAGTGTTCAAATACTGTACACTTTATGGGAACCCTTATGAATCCCTTCACAAGACTTTTTATTACTATCCATTTCTAACTCTCATCTACAGTCTACAAAGCTGTCCCATATCATGTTCATAGGTTCATAGGTGTGTACTAGGCTAATGGCCCTGGAGCCTTTAAAAGCCTAGCCCATAGGATTACCCTGGCATCGTGCCACCCGACCTTAGTTCCTAGTGCCTCTGTTGAGTAGAGCCACTGGAGTGATCCCCTAGGGTGAATTTTCTATTTCCCATCCACTCATCAAGATTTCTCTTGAAGAGGGCCAGTGAGGTGCTCTGCTTGACATGTATGGGAAGTCTATTCCATAGTCTCTGGGTTATGAACCTGTCCCTTCAGCATATTTTCTGTTGATTGTGGTAATGAGGTTGAGGTCTCTTGAGCATGTGGTGCGGAGTAATTCAGATTTCTTTAGATGCAGCATTTCTAACAGAGCTGGGTCAGACATGGCTTTGTAAGTCAAGCAGAGCTTGCCTCTAAGTAGGCGATATGAGAAAGAGAATAGTTGGAGTTTTTTGAGTCTGTCCATATAGGCAGGTGATTAAGGCCTAAGATCCTCTTTGTGAGGTACTATTTAGGCCTCTTCAGTTGTTGCAGGTGTCTAGTGAGGTACATGCCAAATGGGGCATTGTACTCGATGATTGGCCTAATGAGGGAAGAGTAGAGGGAGACAATGACCTCTTTCTTCCTGGATGCAAAACCCTTAGTAATGAGATGTGCCACATAGAAGGACTTTCTGACCATACTGGTGATGTGGTGGTCATAAGAGAGGTTGTTGTCAACCTGTGTTCCCAGATCACTTATAACGCCTCCTGTGTTCAGTGGACTACCATCAATGTGGTAATTCAAGGGACTGGGTTTTTCCCAAGGGGGAGACGACACATTTTTTGGCATTGAGCTTAAAGCCATGGTTCTGACACCAGTCATTGGTGTCATTGAAGCCTTTCTCTAGGATGTCAACATAACTTGGGGAGTTAATAATAGCTCCCAACTTGCAATCATCTGTGAAATTTGAAGCCAGAGTCCCTTTGTGTTGGTCTGGACTTTAGGGAAATAGATACCAAACAGGAGAGGACCCAAGACTGAACAGTGTGGGACCCCACTCATGACTCATCAGCAGTCTGACTTGGAGTCAGCTACTTTCACACTGTGGGTTCTATCTGTTCTATCTGTGAGCCAGTTTGCAACCCACTTAGTGGTATAGGGGTTGATGCCTAGCTTAGTGAGTTTTTCTATGATTCCTGAGTGGGGAATGATATTCAAAGGTCTTGGCCAGATCAAGGTAGGCTGTATGAACCACCTTGCCTTCATCCATAGCTCTGGTGACTGACTCAAAGAAGTCGACCAAGTTGAGCAAGCATGACCTACCCTTTACAAAACCAAATGGTGTAGGATCCAGAGTTTGGAGATTCCCTATATCTTTGTTTATTATGTCCATGATGATGTGTTCCATAGCTTTACATATCAGACTCATCAGGCTAATTGGGTGATAATTCCCGGGGTCTGTAGTCACTCCTCCTTTGTGAAGAGGGATGACTGTAGCAGTGCACCATTCAGTAGGGACAAAGCTTGAGGTGAGGCTGTGATTGAACAGGGCACACAGGTGAGGTGTCAGTTCACTCAGTAGTTCATGTAGAACACAGCCAGGGATATTGTCAGGTCCCATAGAAGCTGTATTCTTAGCCTTGGACAGTGCTGTTTTAACCTGTGCAGCAGTAATACTGGCTGCCTGGGAATCTACTGGTATTGTGATTGGTCCTTTGGGGGGGGAGGGGTAAAGTTAGCACTGAATCTGTCGGCCAGTATATGGGCAATATCTGTTGGCTCGGTATAGGAGGTACCATTGTGCAGTAGCTCAGAGCAAATCTGGGTATTGCCATGGAGATTCTTTATATAACTATAGAACGCCTTGTGGTTGCCTTTACTATCTGCTGCAATTCTGTTTTCATAGCTGGCTTTAGAGGATTTGATGAGGGATCGCAACCTTTTGTTGAGGCTGACAAGGGAGTTTTTCCAGTCTTGGGACATCACCTTATTCCACATCAGTTTCCTCATTCTGTTGTAGAGTTTGTTTGTGGTAGTGTACCACCAGATTGGGTTCCTTTTTTGGAGGAGAGCATCTTGGTTCTATTGGGTATGGTGAGATCCATGCATTTGTGTACATGCATGTACAGTGCATTGGTGTATGATTCGGCGGTCATACAATTATTCTCTATTTGCACGGGTGCCGTGAAGTTAGCCACCTCTGTTCTTAGGAGCCCAAAATTAGCTTTGTAGAAGTTTTTCATGGTGGTTACCTTTGCAGGGTGGGGTGAGGTGGGAGGGATGTGGATTTCCAAGGTGATTAGATTGTGGTCAGATCTAACCAGGGAGGAGTTGATATATTGGTGTAGAGCAATGGTCACCCATGTTAGTAATGACCAGGACAAGGATGTTGCTACCTCTAGTGGGGGTAAAACCGAGCTGGTTCAGGGCATTGGAATTAATGAATTCCAGGAAATGTTGGGCAAGTGTATTGGTACATGAGTAATTTTCCCAGTTAATGGAGGAGTAGATGAAGTCATGTAGTATGAGAGTGTTATTCTCCAGGGTGCTTAGGAACATGGAGTGTGAATCTTGGGACATGGTTGGGGACCTATAGCAAGCTACGACCTGAATCGCTGTCTTACCCAGTGTTAGCTGCACCTGAAATATCTCAGATGCATTATGTTGGGCTACCAAAGTGGAGGTGTCTAATAAATGCATAGCTTGGTCCGTCTTCACACAAACATTCCTTTATTACACACAAGCACCTATTGGCAGTTAGCCTTCTCCTTCAGAGTAGAAGCATTCTACTCTTGATTTTGTGCAAAGAGTTACTCAGAAACAGTTCTTTAAACTGTTGAAGTACTGTATCATTATGTTTCTCTCTGTCTTTATTCTAAAGTAAGTGCTTTGTGGTCTGTATTAGATGCAATAGCATTAATTTATTCTTCCTCTACCTTTGATTGTCTGCTTAGCAGTTCACATTTAAGTATGTCACTGTGAACTGTGCTGTATTTTCTTTCTACTGTTCCATATTCTTTGAAAGCAGTCTCTCTCTAGATGATAACAAGTTTATTTTCCTTAATTAAATTTGTTAAAATAGTTCTTTGTAAGATTCACTTTTCTAAACTATCTAATACAAAATTCTTGACTTAGAAACTGCCTTTTTCAAATCCTAAATTTGAAGTATTAGTTTCTGAATCATGCCTCTCAACCTTTTAGTGCAAGAAATCTGGACAAAGCCATTAATAAAAGTGGGATAAAGGCCCAAAATAGGGACAATTTTTAAATATTGCTAGAAAGTTGATAGAATAACAGGTTTTCCATTAGCATGAACTTTCTGAATGTTATGAAGTCTGAAATACATGAGTACTACATTCAGTTAAATGGCATACATTGCAAAAACAACTGAATAACTATTGAATGTGCACTAGGTTGAGCAAGTAATAACTGCTAAGGTCAGAATAGAGTTACTACAAGCTAATCTTGGTAAAGTAGCACAGCTATTGGCTAATCAATGGACCAGAAGTACTCAGAGTGGCTTATTTCAGAATTTAAGGATTTCAGACTTAACAAATCTTATTAAATTCTATGATGAAGTTTCAAAATTCACTTATTCTAACATAAATATCAACTCAGCATAAAATTACAAAAAATAATTGTCTACTTAGATAAATGTATATAATTTACAGTACCCGCCAGATCTAAATATAATGGGAAGTTTAAAAGCAAACCGCCCTTTTTGTCCACCAACATGAATAAACTTTACAATACAGGAAAAAAATCTCCTTAAAGTATTCCACAGATCTAAGGACAGGAAATCAAGGACAGCATTAGATAATTGATTAACAGGGGTGATTGTCAAGTCGTCCTTTAATACCTGCGCCCTGCAACAAAAATTTAGAGTTGTAAACACTTAGTGTGCTAACAACTGGCTTAAATTAAATGCTAAAAAGATTAATATTGTTGGACTTGGTAAGCTATCTCTCCACCCAGTATATGACACAGGCAATAGCCCACTCCAAAATGAAAATGATGTTACAGACATTTGAATGTGGATTGATAATTCCCTCTTCTTTGACCAGTGTGGGTAATAACAGTGGTCAGGAAGTTCTCCTACTTAATGCAACTATTCATCAAGGAGATAGCCGCTAGATCCAAAAAGGTCATTGTCTCATTATAGTCAGCATTAATTAGGTCAGTTATTGAATACAGTGCTCCCTTTGGAATGTACCTCATTAGACATATCAATCAACAAGAAAGACCCAAGAGGTTCCTAACTAAGAAGATCACTGGCTAAAAAAAAATCACTAAGCTACCAGAAAAGAGAGAAAGCACTTTCCCTTTATTTAGCATCTTATAGACTTCCCTTCCAATTCATTAGGGATCCAGTACTCCAGGATCTTTTGTATATCAACAAACTGAATAATCCCTCAAATATTAGAACAAATCTTTACCAGCAGGTGAAGAGAACAAAAGTGGAGAGTCAGGTTCTTTACACGGTATCACTCTCTTCCCTGGAATAGATTCACACTGCAAATTTAGCAACGTGATACATTATCTTCCTTCAGATGGAAAGTGGACAACTGGAAGATTATTCACAAATTTACCCCTAGCTTTATTGGCCTAGCTTTGCTCAAGACAGGTGGTTTAGCCTAAGTATAAGTATTGGCATAGTGTAAATGGTTGCAAAACTTATTTGTCTTGTATTTCCTATTATTTTATGAGTCTTTTCAACTGATGTTTCATTCTCGGCTTGGGTGCCTTATGTGCAGAGTCTGCATGTCCTCTTTAAATTTGCACAGGTTTCCTCTGGATGCTATAGTTTCCTCCCATATTCTAAAGACATGCTGTAGGTATATCGGACACTCTAAATTGGCCATAGATGTGAGTGCATGTGTGAGTGTGTGGTGTGGAAGTACTACCTCTGCAGAACTAGCAACCTGGTGGAATAAGCCTCAGCTCTAGATGATTGTCACTGTTGAAGTGACACCCAAACCCCATATGCAAAAAAATGGGGAAAGGGGTTGTGGATGGATGGAAACAGTTCAGTGGTCTCCAGTACTGCTAAGTCTATATTTCCCATCACTACTTGTTTTGGCATCTACTATTCCCTCTTAACATTTTTTTTTATTTTTGCATTCATATGGTTCTAACACACTGCATGCATTTGTAGCATTTTAGACTAAGCAAACTATGTTATCTAAATCAAATAGAAGTGGACTTATTTTTGTTTTACAATTTGTTTCTGTGACTGCTTTCTCTCTGATATTAAGGAGTTAATTGTAAGGCTTTTCTTGCTAGAGATTGACTCATAATTTTCAAACATTGTATACCTTTCAATACTTTACAGAATGAAATTACAGCTTTGTAGCCTTTTCTGAACAGAAGATTGCCACACGTCTCTGTATATAATCTATAATACATAAATATTTTTGTTCGTGACTGATTTTTTTTAAATGAAAGTTGACATATTTAGAAGTCTAAAGTTTCAGTAAAGGCACTCACACCTATCTTCAGTTCATTGATATCCCTCACTGCTTCCTGACAATATAAGGTACTGGAATTGCAGGATGAAATGCGATTTGGACAAACTAACAACTATGCTGGAGTTCCACACTATACTAGAGAAAATTTAGTCAAGAGGTGGCTGTTTGAACTCGTTAAATAAAATAAGTGGTTTCACAAGATGACATCTATGAAGCTTGAAAAGGAAATATACAAATAATAAAATGTAGCTGTATTCTTCAGATGACACCATTTCTTTTTGTTGGGTAACCATTTGAAATGTTGGGGCCCTCTATAGGTGGTCTAGTAATGCTAAGAATGACTGACTATCCAGTCTTACATATAAGTCCAAGATTGCCATTTCCAAGAATATTCCCTATTCTCTAAGATATGGCGATTTTGGAGTTGGTATATAGAAGTTCAAGGGGTGTGGGGGGCTTGCTCTTCTGCTAAAAAGATGTTTTTAGAAGAGCAATGTTTGATATTTGCTCTTCTCCTGCATTTTCTGTCTTTTTTTCTGCTTGGTGGAACTTAGCATTTTGAGTGCTTACATGTCAGTAGGGAGCCTTTTAGCAAGATAAACTTCAGCTTCAAGTCGGACTTGCCTGCTACTGTTACTTTTCATACTACTAACCTTCTGTGTAGGAGCACTGTACTTGTGGACAGAAAGATGTAGAGAATTACTATATCAAGCTTCAATTCAAACTGCAGCAGACCAAATGACACTTAGAATCCCTTCACGCTGACCAGGTATAATGAATCTTTCTTAGTTTCTGACACAGGCTTTGGATGTTGGAAAGCAGAGAATGAAACTAGTTTATGTCAGTGGGTCCTTGCATTCATTCAGGTATTTTTCACAGCTCATACGGCTCTTGTGCAGATGACTAGATATGGGGACCAGGGAATGGTAGAGTGTTTTGTGTCTTGGCTATTGAAGCCTGACTCCAGATCTTTAATTGTATTCTAAGTTGTTCTAGTAGATATATCTATGGTATATGTTTTATTAATACATGAACATATTAAAGCACACCTTGGTTATCTAATTTTATATCAGCTAGCAGCTTTGTTACAGACTGCTCTTCTTTCATTCATTTATTCATATAAGTTTTATCTTACTCAAGATCATAAGGAATTCAGAGCCTGTCCTAGTAAGTAACAGATATAAGGCAGTGGACCAGTCTTGGATGGGATGCCAGTTCATGACAAGATACAAGCACACACACTCTTCACACACACACACACACTCACACTCACACAAACTCTTCACACGCAGCTAAGGGCAATTTGCAGGACTGATAGTTAACCATCCTCCATATACTTGGGAAGAAGGAGGACTTTAGAATGTTTATTGAAACTGGTAAAAGCCCAAAGTGACATGGTGGAGGACAGACAAACTGTGTACAGAAGACACCCCACCCAAGATGTGGACCAGAAAATCAAATGATGTCTGAGATGGTAGCACTAACCACGAGGTTGTCGTTCTGTCTTACACTATATTTTCCTTTCTAATAATAAGCTTACTTTTGTCTCTTGGGCCCTGTAATTCCAAAGATAATAATCAGTGGGACTTTACCAAACTCCTTAAGCAAAGATACTCCACTGGGACATAAAGAAACAGAAACCCAATAATCACTACATATACCAACATTACTTAAATCTTATGATGGGAGCCAGAACTGCAGTCAAGTCAGCCAAAATACATATCTCAGAAATCAAAAGGAAGCCCTAGCTCCATCCTCAAAATAATTTTGGAAAACAATCAAATAACTACAGGTCAAATCACAGATTCTCACAAATCAGCACAAACCACTTGTGATAAAGAAAGCAAAACTTTAATTAAAAATGCATGGCATTCAATCTTTGACACAAGAAAACATAACTCAAAGCAACTCAATGAAGAGCCCTTCTAACCAGGCATGTTATCCACTGGCAGTCTAGAGTCCCACATTTTACTTCAAAGTAATTTCTTATAAACAAACAAAACTCCTACTAACCAAGCTAGTCCTAACTCTAGAGCTAAATGCTCCACACTACACCTCAGCTCACTAAAAATGTCAGCAGAACTAATCACTAAACCTCTAACTCACATTTACAAGTTTTCGTTCACTATTTCACCTTTTCCCTCCCCTTTTAAGCATGCCACTGTTAATATGCCACTATCAAAAGTCTCAAAGTTCTGAAACTGTAGAGGTTATAGTTTCATATCCAATCATTGCCCCAAAACTGACCTATAAATACATCTTTGCACATGTAAATGCATCGGGACAGCTATGTAACCGGAAACATGGATTCCACAATGCATTTAGCACCTTGACAGCATTCTATACAGCTACAAACAAGGTCTATAGCAACATATTTGATGACCTTTTCTTAGGAGTCATATTCATAGACATGGCTAACGCATATTAAACCTTCAACCATCCTGTTCTTCTTCACAAACTCTCAAAACTTAATTTTGGTGGAGACACATTACAGTTCTTCAAATGTTACCTGGAAAACAGAACATTTTGTGTATATATATAGAAATAATACATTTTCTAACATATCATGTTTAAATATTGGGGTACCAAAAGGCTCCATCCTAGGACCCCTACTTTTGTCTCTCTTCATAAATGACTTCACCTTTATCCTATGCCAGGTAGACATAATCATGTATTCCACTGATCACTTCCTTCTTATGAAATGTAACCACTCTCCCTTCAGACTGCAACAAACCTTACAAGAAAAATTCTACTCCCTATGTAGCTGGACAGATAACAAATGTATTATCATTCCTGACAAATCCAGTATCATGGTCTTTGGAACACACAAAAACTGACAACCTTCACCAAGTAACAGGTACATACAACAATGCCATTCCAAATGTTACCTTACAAAAATAGTTACACATCTTACTTGACCCCTCAGTCTCATTCTCAGTCCACGCAGACTTAATAACTAGTAAGGTACTAAAACAGTTATCACTCTGCAGAAGAATAACACACCTTTTATCACCTAAAACATGGCAATCTCTAACCAAAATGTACTTATCCTTAAATTGGAATACAGATTACTTATCTCCACCCTGCTATCTAGTACCAACACCCAAAAGCTTCAACTGCCATTTTGCACTCTTAGCAAACCATTCCACACACCACTGTGACTTACTAGAAATATTCCATGGGTTCCCAATACAAAGCAGAATGATTCTAATACTTAGTACCTTCATATTAAAATCCTGGCACTTCGCCATTGCCCCCTCTCAAATCAAAACTTCACATTATAACTCCATCTTACACTCTCAGCAATCCCAAACTGGTGGGGCTATTCTTTACAAGACCTAGATTTGATGCCTCCAAAGGGGAAAGAGCTTTCATAAAAACAGTCCCAGCTACCTGAAACCAAATGCACATTGAAGTAAGGTCACTAGACCGTCAACTAGAATTCAAGACCACAGTAAAAGAGCACCTTAAGACAGAACTGGAATGTTGCTGTTTCAAGGACACAGGTTGAGGAATAAGGAACCACAACACCAGTAGAGCTATAATATCTGTCTCTTCCTCTTCATACTTTAGAATCCCTGTTTTGTATATTATAAATGCAATATTGTTGTAAATATTGTTAATAATATCTTTTGGCAAAAAGATTGCTGTTAATACCATGCATTTCCAATGATAATCCTACTATGTTCAATGAAGTTTCCTACAAGTCTGAATATTAGCTTTGTTTAATATGTTTTTATTGCTGAAATGTATGCTGTGATATTTCCTGATCCCTTGGAGCTCAGGTCATGACTGGAAGGGGTCAGCTGACCGGCCTACCTACCTACCTACCTAACCTACCTACCTACCTAGATATCAAATTGTAATAAATAAAATGAATAAATGCTTTTCTTTTCTTCTTGATCAACTTTCTGTTATTATCATTAGCTTAAGCTTTCTTAAGCTCCTGCATAAAATACTTATTAATTGCCGAGCAAATTCTTTATTCCAAGTTGAGTCAATTCTATGGTTACTCTAAGGTGTCAAAATATGTATTCCAGCATGACTGACACAAAATGGCAAAACATAATATAATTAACCTTTAATGAGTATGAAATCTCAAATGTTTCAATATCATGGGATGGTATTAGATTGGGTAAGGACAGGGCTATATTGATTGATATGGTATTCCTTGCAGTGTCTGTAAGATAAATATGCATTGTGCTGCCTTCTGTGCTCTTTAGTGACTGTTTAGACTGTCTTGAAAACAAGGCTGTGACACAATATAAAATCAATAGTATATGAATGATAATATATATGACAGTAGAAAGGAAGCCTACAGATGTAGCATGTATAATTAGTTATGCTAAAATAAGCTATGCTACAATGGTTAAAGCAGTGATCTCATAGCTGTTGAACAGCCTTTAATATAATTCCAGATAAACCATCCTAGGTATTTATATGATAATACAGCCTCTTTACAGTCTGAGCTGTAAAACTGCTCTGCAGATGATCTACTGCAAATGTTATTTTAAATGTGGTCTGAAAATGTTAAGCTAGATAGTTAAAGTAAAAACACTCCAGTTCACCATTCTAAATCAAAGTTGTTTCACTTGCATTGCTAAGTACTGATTTGTGTGGATGATGAATTCATAGAGGGTAAGCAAAGGGCTAAATAATGTATGAAGTGGACTTGAAAGTCTGACAGCTGATAAAGCATTACTTACAGAGATTTTTTTTCTTTTCAGATAAACCATAAAAATATGATCTACCATATCTGAAACAGCCAAAAGAATGTAAGCAAAATTAAAATTAGTATATTACTTTGATCAAAAGTTAATCATACAGACAGCAATAACAAGACACAATGACAATTCTTCTAAATACAAAGGATAACATCAAAACATAAATAGATAAATAATTAAAAAAAAAAACAAACAAACAAAAAAAAAAGAGGAGGTAAGTAAGCATCTATATCACATAATCAAACTTTGAAAAGTTTGAACATCATATGGTCGACACCATATGATCGAACTTTTAAAAGTTCAAAAATGTAATAAAAAAAATAAACCAAAGAAAAAACCTACCTGAACGGTTTAAGGAGGGGGGCCAAGACGCCCCTGCAGCCCCCCACTCTTTAAATATACCAACTCTGAGATCACACTACAGTGCAGAAAAGGGAAATCTTCCCATTCTGCACTGTGCGTAGATCTCCATTTAAACATTCAAACTTTTAAATGTTCAATCATATGATGTCGACCATATGACGTTCAAACTTTTAAAAGTTTGACAATGTGATATAGACCCGGTAAATAAAGTTAAACTGCAAGGTTGTACCATACAGCCACTTACCATGTCTAATCAAAAAAGTCACAAGTGTGAAGCACTAAGCCATCCTGAACATAAAAGCATTAGTCCCACTAAGAATTCTCAAGTCCTAACATTACAGAAAACATATCAGTCTCACTAAGCCTTCTCAAACCCTAACATAACAGAACACGTATTAATCTCAGTAATCCTGCTCACACTATAACATAATAGTCTATACTGGAAAAGCACTGAAAGACTTTTAAATGAATAATTAAATTGTTATCATTTTGAGAAATGGGGCTGCACATACAATACTATTAAAAATTACACTTTGTAGGAAGGTTCAAACCTTTGATACTGCTTTTTACAGGCAGTGATTGGCACCACTATGCTAATAAGTAGTTACTGACTCCTGGCTGCAGTGAAGTTAATCAGCCTTATTGCTGTACATATTGTGCAGTGCAGCCTTATTATTATTATTATTATTATTACGTCTGCTGTTTTTTTTTCGTTATCCCTCTCAGTATTTATCAGCGTCACAAATGTGTCTTGTCAATGCTCTCTGCACGATTAAGTTTCGGTTGAAGCAGCATGATTCATTCGAAAGTTATGAAGCATAGAACTAGCTCACATGTACTTGGTTCATGTCATAATTTGTAGACACTCAAATGACTAAGCTGACCATTAATTCCTGTGGTGTATTCCTTTGGTGCTAACAGGGCAACTAATAATGCTAGTGGGACCTATATCACCATCAAAGAAAAACAATATGTCAGTCATTTTAGTATCCGTTAAATGCATTGTGAGTCCAGTGTGTGCCGTCTAGTTCATGAACTGCATGCAGACTATGTCCTTGTCCCCACCTCCTTCAATAAATAGACTTGCTGCAGCATTGCAGTTATTTCTCCCCAAACAGGTAAAGAAATAATGGCTGTGAGCCAAATTCAAACACAGGAATTTTACCTTTTTTACATCACTTTCTGAAACTGTCTCCAAATATAGTGTTTTTCCAAGCATTGGATTTTAAACTGTGTTTCTATTTAGATTGATTCTGTCTTTTTTTTTATTAACATACTGCATAATAGTGATAGACTGTAAACAGTTATAACTAAAAACTATAATACAATGAATTATTTTTATAGCATTCTGTGAACTTGAAAGGTATAACGTTTTATACAAGATGAGAACTATGGCTATGTCCCAGTAATGAAACACCTTTGTAAGGGTCTTAAAATTAGCTTCAAGCCTAGTATAATTTCCCTTCTTTTTTACACAGATAAAACTGCCCCAAGTACTGAGTAAACAAATACTGGGAATGTTTATTTTTACTGATATCCTGCACTAAGCCATTTTTTTAATGAAGAATGGCAACTAACTAAATGCAGAATGTTGTGGTCTGCTGTACAATAACGCTTTTTCTTTACATATTTTAATTTCATGATTATTTAAAATTTTAGAATACACAGAATGAACAATGAAAATGTATTGAGATATTTAAAAAGGAGAAATAAGGCAAAAATATATATATATATATATATATATATGTATATGCAAGGATGTGTAAAAAGTCATGATGCTCATTTTGTCAAAGGGATTATAATCCCTGATAATTTCTGTAATTTATGTTATTCACTTTAAGTGTTTCTTGTAACAAAGTTTTTACCTGCATATTCTGTACATCGGCTTTTTCAATTAAATCAAGTTGCAGTGTTCTTGTTCTGCATAATCAGGTTAGCTTAGAGAAGAATACCACATTTTCAGATGGAATTCCTAAATTAAAAATGTACTTTTTTCAAATGAAATGACTCATTTGAAAGTGCATTTCCAATTCTGTCTGTTTCAGGTTAAATATTAGTAAAATTTCAAAAATGCATAATAAACGAATGTCTGATGTGAAAATATAAATATCAGAACGGTCACTGAATTTTATATGTGTACTAAAATGTACAGTAAAATTTCTGGAATGTGTTCTTTGGAGCAGGATGAATCATATTTCAGGGAATAAACATAAATAAAACTCAGCTCTGAGGACTGTCTATATGACAGAAAGGAAAACTATCAAGGCTCTGCCAAGAAACATTAAACATTTGTCTTTCTCTTGAGAAGAAACATTCATAACATCGGTTTGTAGTGATGTCATGCTATTATATAATTTAAGTATTTATATAATTTCATCATTACTATTATTAGTGCTATTATTATTATTATTATTATATTATTACTACTGGTGGGGGTTGTTTTAGCACTTCTAATTGTATTACTACAACTGCTCATGTTAATGCCCACAACTGAATCTTTCTTTAGCGTTCCAAGAAAAAAAAAACAACTAGTATTAAAGCAATGAGACAAAAGTTGCCAGGCCATTATTAAACAGATGGTTAGTTTTAACACATCATGGTGGCACACACAGTATTTTGCAGGGAATACAGACCTTAAGATAGACGTTAACTTTCCTGCATGGGCTCATCTGTCTTTCACTGAAAGAATGAGCATCTTGATCCTGAAGTACTGCGGAATCTGTCTGTGGTACCTCGTAAACTATGTTATTTACTGAGCTGTATGGAAAAGAAAAACATAGGATTAGAAATATAGTAGTACAGGCATGAATATTGTGAAGTAAACCTCTCTACCATGTGCTCTGAATGGATTTGCAGTACTCATTAAACTGAGTGGAATTTGATTTCAACTTCTGGCAATCTTAGGGTGACACTGTACTGTACTCCTACATTTGCAGTCTCTACAGTCTGAAAAGTGAGATTAACTAAAATATCTTATTATGCTGTAATAAGTTATTATGCCCTTCAATGGGTTCAGTAGTCTTAAGAATCTGTAGAAAAATTCCAAGTGTTATTATTCCAAGTTTGTGCTTGGGACTTTAATGATACCAATCTCTTTCCAACTCTGTCAATTCTAGTTAGTCTTAAAATGCACCTATGTACATTGTAAAATTACAAAAAAAAAAAAAAACTTTACTGTATTCTATGAAATCTTTTTGGTCTAGGCCTTTTTGTCCACCATTGCTTATTAACCATCACCTCTCCTGAAATCAATAGGCCCAGCCATTCCATGATGGAGGAAAGGTGATCAAATATGCGAGGCTGTTATCCAGGTTGCCTCAGGGGTTTTTGCTTTATTCACTAAACCTGTCCCTGGTTGTTGATATCGGTAGCTGTGTCACTACAGAGGTTTGTAATGCCCTCTCAATATTTGAGTTTGCTTCTACACACGTTAATAGGGGTTGCCATCATCACCCTGGTAGCTCCAAGCCCACATCCTTAGTCCTGGCTATTTCAGTGCCATGCAAGTCTTCTAGTGCTTGGCAGTGACTGACCAACTCAAACCAAGACTCTCTCCCTCCCTCCCTCCTTCCCTCCAGGATGGGTAAGACAGTGTCATCTGCTCACTCCCATCCTCTGTTACCTAGCTTGTCCAGCTCTTGAGCCATCATTCATATTTGTGTCGTCTGGGTCACTGTCAGAGCTTTCCCTCTTTAGCATGGAACTGGGACATACATATATATATATATATATATATATATATATATATATATATATATATATGAAGAGAGAGAGAGAGGGAGATGTACGTGTGAGTGTGTGAGTGAGTGTGTGTGTGTGTGTGTGTGTGTGTGTGTGTGTGTGTGTGTGTGTGTGTGTGTGTGTGTGTGTGTGTCTGTGTGTATGCAAACATGAAATGAGGTCTGGTTATGTCTCAGTAACCCCTATCCTAATATACCTTATTGCTATTCAAACCAGTGGAAGTGGAAATGTGGGAACAATGCTAGACAAGTGGTCACAAGGACCATAAAATGCTTAGATATATAAACCTTTAAGCAGACACACTTAAATGTACTTTCCACTTTTACAATCACTTAATAGTGGTCAGCTTCCAACATGAACAGGGCTACGCATGATAACCATGTTCTTTTTATGCAGATGAATGTTACTATTGAGTATTAACTAGTAGGGGGATATTATGCCTAGTCTTAAGAGCTATCTCAGGGGTCTTGATCACACTGATTTTACAGCCACCCACTAGTCCTAGTCATCATTCCAGGAACCACTTTATATGTACAACTGTACATCATTATAGTTAACCACAGCCTAGTTGCCTTTTCTTGAGTGCAAAGGATGAAACCCCTGAGTATAGTTGTCAGGTATAGAAGGCTTAATTTTTTTTTGGAAACATCCTACTTATAGACCTCAGGTGATGTAACTACAATGTGATGTACAAGAAAACTGCTATTAAGTTTCCAAACTTCTCTTTATACTAGTGTCACTAAAAAAAAATTTCTAGTTGCAATCAGGAAGTCTAGCAGAGGTAACTGAAAACAAATTAATCTCAAACTAAAGCAATTCTTCAAACTTAGTGATGAGATTTGGATGGACCAGAAGGCTGATCGTGATGCCTTCATACTGGGTTACGTCATTATCCTGAATCATTTCGATAAAAATCCTATCAGAAAATATAAATGTTTTTTATGGAGCATGTAAGCTGTCTTACTTACTAACAAAAAAACACTTCTAGAGACAAATTAAACAATACTACTGTGAGAGACAGTGAATCTGAATTCTGAGATCATGCTGCAGGTAAACAACCTCCCGGACTCAGAACGTGATATCACTGCAGACTACCTACTGGCCGAATTCTGTTGAGTTCTAACCTCAGCACATCTAACCTGACCATTACTCCTTTTGCTCTAATTCAGACAACCCAATTTCACTTCAATAGGGTCACTGCTAACCATCTTTGAAACTCTTATACTTGAACCTGCCTTCACTGAGGAGTCTAGACCCTACATCAGCTTCATCCAAACTTCTTAAAGCTTTTGCCACTCTGAGCAGAAAAAAAATGCTTAGCCATACTTATAATCTGTTACAGGGACATGCCAAAATACGCAAGTCCTGGAAGGAGGTACAAAACATTATTAAATCTCAGCTGTCCAGTGACTCTACCCCTCCTGTAGTTGAGACCAACACTTCTACTTCCAAACTAGAAACTGATACATGAGTAAGCTAAGACTACCTTTAAAGTTATGGCTGATTTGTCCACAGTCAGGTTGATTTCAAATTAAGCCGCAGTACCTTATGGCTTTTCTCTGAAAATGTCTTCACAAATATGGACAAAGTATAGCTAATTGGAGTTGTCTTTATTTATCTCTTTAGGCCATTTAATATTTGTTCATTCCTTGCTTCTTGCTACCCTGTGGTCTGTAACTGATTGTTATCTTCTACATTAAGCATAAACTATGAGAGTAGAAGTTATGGGACTTACTTATATCCACTCACTTATCAAGGTCTCTAAAAGTACTTGATTGATCATGTAAGTGAGAAAAATAGACTTATTTGAGACCACTGGTCACTGTTTCGGGACTTACTGTTTTCTCCAGTATTGTATGACTGTGGAATTGGTATGTATACACACACACACACACACACACATAGACACACACACACACACACACACATATATATATATATATATATATATATATGTGTGTGTGTGTGTGTGTGTGTGTGTGTGTGTGTGTGTGTGTGTGTGTGTGTGTGTGTATACACGTTTGGAGGGTTTGGAGGTCTTTCACCATGAGATGTACCCCTGCAAATCTGCAAATGACACTTCTTTGGATATCTTCATTTGGCTGCATGTTAATGATATTAATGGCTAGGTTTCAAGGTTGTGTGATTGAGCAGTTGTGGAACAAGTATTCTTGTTACAAGCTTTCATAGCAGAAGAAAGTTGGAAATGCTCTTTTGTGGCCTGAGAGGATCAGGATGAATGACACCAAAAATCGGTCCAATGTTCACATTTAGTTACAATGTCATTAACTAGCTGTTCAAGGAACTTTCCTCAGTAAAAACATTTCCCTATGATGATGGAAATCCTTTACCTCCTTTGCTAGTGCACAACTGACACTCTATGCAGATTTCCTGAGTGAAGCAAAGGACCTGATTATTAATAGTAGTAAAAAATTAAAAAAAGAACTCTCAAGCACAACTACGTTTTCATCCATCGAGACCTAGCTCAATAATGCTCAATTATCAATCAATCCCAACAAAACTAAACTCCTTCTTTTTACACCAAGAACTCTCTCAACTGAGTTTAAGGTATTTTGCTTAAATAAATTGAAGTGGTCCCACACATCAAGTTACTAGGAGTCACAATCAATAATCAATTTACCTTTGACCTTCATATTCACAATGTTATTAAAAAACACATCACAAACTAAGAATGCTCTTCCGGCACAAGCACTTTATGGACAAAAACTACCAAAACAACCTTAGCCATCACCTATCTGCTACCCTCTTTACTTTATGGTGCCCCCATATTAACCAATATTCAGAAAACACTTAATAATAAGCTTGAATCCTGCTATAATAAAATCACAAAATTTGCAACAGGTTTATGTTATTACAAACACCAATAATCTGCTCTCACCCACCTGAAATGGCTAGAACCTCCACAACATCTAAATGACCTTCATCTAGCTATGGCACATAAAGTTATCTACAATCCTGACAACTGTCCTGCATTGAACTCAACACTTCAAATCTATATACCTGTCCGTGCTCTTCCTTCAGAAGATAAACAACTTCTATCTCTAACTAAACCTAATAAAACTGCTGGACAATGCCTTTACTCCTATTCTGTGGTAAAATTATGGAACGCATTTCCCTTTGATATCAGAACCACTTCAGACTTTAGGATATTTAAATGATATTTAAATTTAAACTTAAATACTTCTTACTCAGGTCATGTACTTGTCCTTGCATCAGTCCAAGCTAACTCCCAACCTAGACCAACTAGTTTACTCCTTCTCCCATCCTGCCTCCTATCTCTCTCCTCTGTCTATACTACAGTATCTTATGCCCCACTTACATCTATCCTTAGATACCCTTCCATTTTCTGACAACACTCCCTGCCATCTACATTCCTATTTTTAGCTCCATCTACACCTCTTCTACTTCTACTAACAGCTATAAAGATTTCTGCACAAACTTAATTATCCTGATGATTTATATAATTTATATTCATTTCCAATTTGTCTAATCAGGTTGTTATTTTCTTAGGCAACCTCAGCCTGTACAGGAATAGCCTGTACAACATTTACCACTAACATCTTATGTAGATTATATGTCTATTATTAAGAATACAATTCTTTTGTAATCCTTAAGCTTTGTTACATACTTTTCTTGTAGAAAATGCATTTTTCACCTCAGTTATATGTAAAAATGTATGTACTGCTTCTTTATTCAATATATTGTAAATTCACTTCTCTGTTTTTCCTTCTGCTGGCAAATTCTTATAAAAATGTTATTTTATTTCTTTCATTGTATTGGAGCTTTTCTCCCTGGGCCTCCCACTGAAAATGAGTTTCTAACCCAGTCAGACTTTCCCAGTAACTAAATATCAAATAAATGAATGAATAAATAAATAAATAAATAAATGTCAAATAAATAAATTAAAATAAATAAATTCATAAATAACTAAAAGAAGGATTCCCAAGCAGCCACTGACCGGAAAATCATTAGCAAAGACGGGTCTCTACTAGAAAAGGTTTTGTCCTTCATATACTAGGATATTTGGTTCATTATAGACTGACTACAAAAAAGCCATGAGGAGTTTATTTCCAGAAAAAGTTAATGCTACGTTCAAGGTCTCTTTCAGATTTTCCATGTATTTCTGTTATCACAGCAGGAAGGCTGTTGCTATGGGTATTCTTATCCCTCAGTGCAAATATTGTTTGCATTTGTTTTTCTCTGCTTTCCCAAGAAACTTCAAAAAATTACCAGTCCTATTTAATAAAACTTGTGAGTTAGTTCTACCTGTTCAGAGAGACAATTTCACTGTAAAGTACAAAAATGGGGTACAGAGATGGGTGCAACTTTCATCCCTTTTTATGCTAATTTGTTGATGGGTCTATGTAAGATCGAGTATTTTTATAGTGCCCCAGTTTTTCCAATGAACAATATAGATGATTTACTTTTATAAGTAAAGGCAAAATAAATATTTTTTTATGACTTTTGTAAAAGCTGGGAAAATGATAACTTTAATTTAAGTTTTATTAATATGGTTGATAAACAGTCAATACAGTATTTAGATTCAACTTTGCATGCATTCATGGATGCCAAATCAAAAGTAAATTGCACAGAAAGGATACTGATGCTCAGATGCTTTTTACATGGTAATAGACACCACCCAATGTATTTTATTTCTGCTTTACTATAAGGGGGTGCTAAGAATTCATAGAAATTGGAGTGACTGGGGTGATGTTTTGGCTGAATCTAAGGTTTTGATTAAACTTTTTCAGGACAGAGGGTATAATGAGATAGAGATCAGCCATGCATACTGGCATATTTACAAGACTGATGGGAATTATTTGATCTATAATAATCATGGGAATAATAAAGGTGTATTTAATCTTCTTCTTCTAGCTTTTTCCTGGTTAGGGGTCACCACAGTGGATCACCTGTCCGTTCATTATTAGCAGTGCAGTTTCACGATGTCGAGTTGCTAACCTGGTGCCCAAACTTCCATGGAAGGCACACACATGCACACACTCATGCCTAGGGACAATTTAGAATATCCAATCCACCTACAGCATGTCTTGGGGATGTGGGAGGAAACTGGAGCACCCGGAGGAAACCCACGTGGCCACAGGGAGGACATGCAGACTCCGCACAGAAGGCACCCCAGCCAAGGATCGAACCAGAAAACCTCTTGCTGTGAGGCAGCAACTCTAAACACTGAATCACCACGGCTGCCCAATAAAGGTGTATTTAATACTAAATTTAAACTGAATAAAGGAATCTCTATCATAATGCAATATAATATATGTTTGGATGAATTGTATAAGATTGTGAAACAATTCTGGCCCATTTAAGTATAAAATGAAAGACTGGGACAATTTTTAACCTAAAAGGTTATAGCTTCATATTTTAAAGGAACTAATATTCAGGATGTTGTTGTACATAGTCACTTTACATGCCCTAGAGAAACAATTCTGGAAGTTATAATGACTAATGTTGGGTTAAGATGTTTTTGTTGTCATTGTATTATGTGTATTTTTATGAATATAGATAATCTTGTTATGGTTAATAACAAAAAAAGTTAAATTGTGTGAAATTAAAGTTTGTACCAGGAAAAACATGTAGTTTATGTCATACAATATGCTTGTGGTTTGAGTTATTTTGGGGAGACTAAAACAGGATTTTTCATAAGACTTACAAAAAAATTGCAGAAATGTTAAGAAATGTATATAGTCTTTTAGTATATCATGTTTTAAGCTGCCAGAATGGTGACTACAATGATATTAAAGCTAAAGTGATATATTGCTATAACAATTTAGAACATATAGATGGGGGTATTAAAAATGTGCTGAGATACAAGGATATTTATATTATTTTCAATATAATAATTTGCATCCATCTGGTGTAAATAAGGAATTAAAATGGAATGCAGTTAATAGACAACTGCGTATATTGTGTTTGGCTGATTGAAGACATAGGTGGGTTTTATTGCTATGACTATGTATGTGTGAGTTTTGTTTTGTTACTTCCTTTGAAGGCAGTAATGCTGAGCCACTAGAAAGTTTTATTCAATATTACATGGTTTGCTTGATTTGCTGTGCTTCTCTGTGTAACTTCAAAGCATTACCAACACTGCTTAATAAAGGTTGTGGGCTAATTAAGCCTACACAGAGATACAATAACACCAAAAAGCGCTTAAATGGTTTGAGCCACTCCTAGTCAAAGAAAGACCTGACATTTTACTCTGTTGATTTTTAAATTGTAGCACTTCAGCTACTGCCCTCAGCACCAGCAGCCAAACTGTCAGTGATAGCTATAACCTATGTTGTTGAAAGAGCAAAAGTCATGAATGCTGTCTTCCCAAGATGTCACCTAATTCACAGCAATAACATATTTCCTCCCTGGGACAACTGTTTGGGATAACCTTCTTCCTATAGGAACAGACATAGTAGAATGTTGATTCTTTAGGAAAAATTTACAACACCTAAAACTTATAAACATGAAATTGCTTCATGTTATCATATTATTTGTCATCTGTTTCTAGGTTATACATTACCATCATCAGTCTAAACATCAAGGTAGCCCTAAAATACCTTTACCTTTACATGTCTAATAGTATAACTATTGCTCAAACTGTCACATGACCATATATATATATATATATATATATATATATATATATATATATATATATATAACTTTTAAGTGTATACATTTAAAAAATACCTCTTAACTATTATGATTTAGGCACAGTGGTGTAAGTTTTGCTTCTTCTAGACTTACTGATTTTCTTTATGAAGTTGGGCCTTTTTCAGGATGTGTGCATTATTAAATAATTAAACAAAGCCTAAACTAAGATTTTATCAATAGCTCTATTTGTTATAGTACTTCAAAATATGTAGCCTGAAAAATAAAAAAAATGCTCCTCTTTCAGACTGTCTGATATTACTTGGAAAGACAGTGCTATAAATTTAACTTTTTCTCAAAAATGTTTTTATTTTTCAAATACATTTGAATAAATTCCATCATAGTATTTATATATAACATCTTAAATAACTATGTACACTATTTACATTAGCCTGACACTATAACAGATCTTAATGTATGCAGTTACTTTATATGTATGTCCAATCCATTATCAGAGTGTCTGATCAATTATTGTATAGTGTCAATCAATGATAAGACTTTTCCCCACAGGTTGTTGATAACTGGCTTTGGATAAATTCTTAGTTTTTTAATTTTTATTTCCAATAATGGTGTGGTCTTCAGTAGGCTGTAGAAGTATTCTAAAGTTGGTATTGTGTTTGTGTTCCATCTTCTTGTTATGCACTTCCTTAAAACTGCAAGTATAATCCATACTAGACACATGTTTGACCTATTCAAATGAGGACCTTCATTCACATTTAATAATACAAGAGCTTTAGTTAAATAAAATAATTCATTAAATAAAGATTGTAGAAAGTTATTAATACCATTCCAAAATGGCTTAATTTTAACACAGTAAAAGAAAATGTGGTTCCAATCTGCATTGTGTGCTTGCTCACATCTCCAACATACTCCTTTTATGGAAGAACTAATTTTACTGATTCTGTCTGGGGTTAAGAATGCTCTGTGTAAGCATTTCCAATTAAAAACTTTGCATCATTGTGTAAAGGATGTATATTTTATCAATAATAAGATATTTCTTTTAATATCTTCAATTAACTGTATTGAGTGTCCTTTTGTTATATATTTTCAATATGAGGTTCTGGGTATTGTTTTATAGTTTATCAATAGTTTGTAAAATTTTGAAATACTGTTTCCCATGTTAAAGTCATTATATATGATTTCATATATGTATTTCGTAAATTTAGGTATTTCTTTAAATGAAGAATTGCTAATTATTCTACTTAAATCTTGCAAATATGACAGAATACTCTCTAAAGTTAGCCAGTCCTGTTGTGGAATTTTGTATGTTGTTTTTATTACTTGCATATCTAAAACTTTTAGTTCTTTGATATATTGGAGCCAACAAACAAATCCTTTCTGTTCCCAGGAATTACTAATTTCTCTATATATTTTATGTGGAAAGTTCTTTGTGACTATAAATGGTGTTAAAAGATTAAACCAGAATTTTAAATCTATATTAATAATTTTCCTAAATGAGTCAATGTAATAATTAATCATATGAGTTTTAGTGGGTTTAGTTATGTTATATTGCATGCTAGTACATAATATGTGCCATGGCAAATTGTGTTTATCTGGTATTTGAATTTTTTTTTTTGTAAATCAAATTAATTTATTGATATTACAGTTAGTAATTCTTTCCAAATTGAAGAGTAATTTGGACTTATCCAATCTGAGATGATTTTAGATATTGATGCTTTTATGTATGTTTCTATATTAGGAAAGTTTAATTTTCCCGGTTTCCATGGTCTGATATGGTGTATTAAAGGTATATTGTTTATTTTGGGAAACCATAAAAACTTTATTAGGCATGAATTTATTTATTTAAGTATATTGCTTCCTGGTAACAGTTGCATTGGCAAGGCTATAAATAGGATCTTGGGCAGTAAAACAATTTTTATTAACTGTAGTCTATCTTTAAATGTTAATATTATTTTATTCCATTTTTTCACAGAGAATTTAATTGCATTGATGATATTGCTGTAGTTTATTGAGACTAATTCATTATTATCCTTGCATAACTCAATTCCTAGATATTTTAAGGTAGATTCTTGTTTCCCTATGATGTGATCCCCCCTTAGTCTGAAGTTCTTTTTTTTATTTGAAAATAATAATTTTGATTTTGATTTATTGAAATTGAGTACTGAAGTCATGTGAAATTTGTCAATTAATATATCTAATTCTTCTAATGTCTCTTTTGTATTAGATAATGGTAGTAATATGTCATCAGCTAATAGCATTACTTTAGAATTGTATTGTTCATAAACATATATTCCTTTGATTTTTATATGGTTATGAATTGAATCTGCCAATATTTCAATAGCCAGAGCAAATAGAATCAGTGACATGGGACATCCTTGTTTAGTGCCTTTTGTTATATGTATAGATTCAGAGGTAAAAGGACCTAACTTGACATACGCTAAATTATTTGTGTATGTATATATATATATATATATATATATATATATATATATATATATATATATACACACACACATGCCAATTATAAGTGTTTCTTTATTTTCTTTATTAACATAATCTATAAGATAAACTATGATATGTAAATCCAGTTTGATCATTATTTATTGTTTTGTATAGTGGTATTTTTCATTCTGTTAGTTAATATTGTCATAAATATCTTATAGTCATTATTTAATAATGATATAGGTCTATATGAGGTACAGAGGTTTGGGGATTTGTTTTCCTTTAGGATTGGTGTGATTAAGGAATATCACCAAGAGGGTGAAATTAAAGTTTTTGACTGAATTTCTAATAGAGATTTATGGAAGAGGGATAGCATCTTTGAAGGGAAAAATTTATATATTTCCATAATTATGACATCTATACCTGGAGCTTTATTATTTTTACCGTCTTTTATTGTATCTGTAATTTCTTTGTAGGATATGGGTACTTGCAGATCTAGTTTTAATTTTTCTGGTATTTTTTTATATTAGAACATTTTTCATCTAGATTTAATTGATCGATATGTATATTTTCTTTTTGGAAATGTTACATATAGTGATTTCTATAGGCATCAAGAACGTCACCTATATCCGAGACATTTTTCTCTTTTTTTCATGGAGGATACTTTTAATGTTATTAGCTTTTGATTGTAGTTTGATTCTTGTGGATAAATTATGTAGATATTTGGGAGAAGTGGCCAAGGTATTAATTTTTAGTTTTTCTAAAGCTAAACTAGTTTTGTGTTAGAATTTTGTTGTATTTATGGTTTAAAACTTTTACTTTCTTTTTCATCTCCAAATGATTTTGATTTTTTTCAGCTTTTACTGACAAAGGTTTGGATTGTAGATCTAATAATTCAGAATCCCATTCTCTGATTTTTTTATACCAAGTTAGAGTTTTACCACATATGTAAGCTTTTAATGAGTCCCATATTATTATTTTATTTATCTCTGTGCTGTAATTAATATCTAAGAAGAACTGTAATTCAGATAATAACCAGGGTTTGAACTCTTTAATTTTAGTTATATATGCTGGGATTCTGGAGTTAAAGATTAATGGTTTGTACCCAGTTTGAAGTTTTAGTATCAATGAATTGTGGTCTGAAAACGGGCAGGTAGTAATTGAAAAATGAATGATATTAGAGTGTAAGACATGGGCAGCAAATATTTTATCTATTACAGTTTGGGTACCAAATCTGTGATCTTGATGGAAAAACAACAAAGATTTATCTTCTTTAAATTTGAAAGTGTCTAGAAGATGAAATGATTCTACCCACTTGTTTAAAGCTTTTGATACAGCAGATGTACGCAGCGGTCTTTTATTTGTAGTTTCAGAAATATCAAATATACAGTTAAAATCTTCTCCTAATATTGTTTCCTTTATAATTACTGGAAATGAAATCCAAGTGTTTTTTAACAGTTCCTGTTCCAATGCCTGGGAACCAGTATAGATTGGCTAAGGTCCATATTCTGTTATTATATTTAACTATTACTAATGCCATAAGACCTTCTTTATCTTCATACTTATAAACGATTTATGGGTTAATCATGTTTGTTTTCCATAAAATTGCTACCCCTTTTCTCTTTTGTCTTATAAGTGGATTGTGCCAATATCATATATTCCTTAGGATTCCATTTGTAATTGTCATTTGTTTGAAATTCTTGATAGAAGACAGTTTGTGCTTTGTTCAATTTTAAATATTTCAGTAGATTTGATCTCTTGCTAGGATTGTTTAAGCCATTGGTATTTAAAGATAATAAAGTAAAATCCATCTTAGGTTATTTAGACTATGCTTTTTTTGTTTTATTGTGACTATTAAACATTTTACTCTGATAACTATAAAGTATATGTTTGAGCTTAAGGAAATTATCAGTTTTATACTTTGAGTGTTTACCAATAAAGTAATGTTTTTATCAGGCATACTAAAAATGTTTTTGTGAAATAACAAATTTAAATTAATAAATGTTAACAAAACTAAGATCTACACTAGCCATGGAATGAAAAACATTCCTAATCTGATGGATAAACCTAAGTCCATCAGATTATCACTCATACCTTGACAATCCAAAACATGTGAGCTCCATAAATTGAATTATCATATGGAGAATATTTGTAATAGGAACAAGGAATATTTATATTATTTTGAACAGATATAGTACTATTGTAGATTTAGACAGCATTCTAATACAATATAAATGTCTACTTCTTGTATAAGCAATTAATATTTACATGAAAGATAGATGGCAAGCAATTCAATCATAGTAAAGTAGGGTGTATCATATATAAAACCTCAGTAAAAGATTATAACACACCATTATTTAACATATTCATCCTTATTGATGAAGTCTTTCAAAACTTTTACGTAATATAAATAGGTGGTAATAATATTTATACGTAATGTTTATAATACAATGTATTTTACTGGATATATCAAAAGTTATATTTCATTGTTTGCCAGCATTTAAGCAATCACTTTGTTTGTTGCAAACTTGCTTAAAGCATCAAGTTTGTTTTATGTGAACATTGATGAAAGTTAGTGCATTTTAATTATCGGTGCATCCCTCTTCCCCCCATTTCCTACACATAAGGATTTTCATATCTGCCATTTCTTATTATAAAATGAGTGAAATTATAGGTTAAAAACAACAAATTCACTTATTGTGATTAATGATTACAAGTTCCCTTTCCATATTCATAAATTGCCATTTTATGGCATATACTGAAAGTTTTTAGATTTAAATGGCAGTGTTCTATTTTGTATAATCAGCAAAGGTTAAACTAAGTGATTATTGTCAATTTAATACTATTTGTTCAGAATGTGATTGTTACGTTCTGTGACATTCTTAGTTCAGGCTTCTATTGTTTCCCTTGAACAACTTTGTCAGTTTGATGTCATGTATAAAACATTAGCTACCTTAGTAACAGCTTAAGTATTATGTATGGTCAAGATGGGTTACAAAACCACAATTCAAGTTAAAGCAATTATATGACTTGTTATGCACATTTACTTATATGAGAAAATCAGCATGCTTCCCCTTGATGTTCAATATAGTGTATGTCATTTATGACAAGCTAAAACAGTAGAGTTATTATACACAAGTCCATGTTATTAAACTGAGTGTCTATTGTCAATTTAATACTATTTGTTCAGAATATGATTGTTACATTCTGTGACATTTCAAATTCAGGCTTCTGTTGTTTCTCTTGAACAACTTTGCCAATTTGATGTCATGTATAAACATTAGTTACCTTGGTAGCTTCTTAAGTATTATATATGGTCAAAATGGGATACAAAAACTACAATTCAAGTTAAAGGAATGACATGACTTGCTATGCATATTTACTTATATAAGAAAATCATCATGCTTCCCCTTGATGTTCAATGTAGTGTATGTCATTTATGACAAGTTAAGACAGTAGTATTATTATACACAAGTCCATGTTATTAAATCCTGTCTTTAATATCTAAATTCAACAGACTGCTTCATCTTTTATGATGATTATATATTTTATGTCTAGATTTACTAAAATCATACATTACATAACTATTGTGTGGGTGTGTTTTTTTTTTTGGCTGTTGCTTAGTTATTTGAGAGACCACATGCTGTAATGCTTATTTTTATTATTAGCTCCTTCCAAGCATGTTTATACAGTCCATAGACGTTAAATTATGAGACCTTTCTAATGTCTTATTTTTTATAAGTATATTTCCATCCTTATATACACACATAGTACTTTAAACACGGGCAACAGTACCCATCCAGTTTAGCCAGAATACCATTCACTAGTTCATGTGGTGTGTTTCCAGGCTGTTCTTAAAATATCCAAACCAATATTTGTCCTGTTCCATTTTACCAGCCTGTTCCATGCAGTGACCACTCTGCCAGTGAACTACTCAACACACCTTCCATTCCCACATATATTTCCATGAAGGAATTTTGATTACTATCTAGCACTTCCCGGCAACCCCAAACACCCCTAGAATCAGCTATCCCCGTATGCCCAACATGTCCAAGCAAGCTCACCTCCCAGACGACTGCAAAGGGTTCTACACAAGACCAAGTGCTCTTAGTCTTTTACAATAACTCAGACTTCCACTCTTATGTAAGTCCTTAATGTGTTTGGACCAAAATACATTTTAAATTTAAAATTGTGCTTCTTCTTCTTATTATTATTTTTTTTATCAAGGATCAACTTAATGAGCTAAACAAAGTGTTGGGAGACCATCAATATGTGTACATATGGTTTAAAACATCCCTTTTATTATATATATATTTTTAAAAAAACAAAAACATTGCCGAGAATCATCTATGAGGCTCCTCAGAGCCGTTAAGCATTATCGTCACTCTGTCTCCATTACCATAGCAACCTGGGAGTGTCTGTTTCTGTTAGTGTGTCTGTGTACTGCATACCAGAGGCTCGTGATGCACCTGAAGCAAAGCTTCACTTCACTGCAACTTCAAGCCTAAATTCCCTTCCTTTCAGTGAGGCAGCAACCAGGAAAAGAATGGACAGCAAACAGATAAAAGAAAAAAAAATCCTAACAAGCCACCACACAAGAGATAACACATTCTTCCAACCTTACCACCTCTCACTCAGCAGATGTATAAACAAACTATTCTCTGCCAAAATATCCGAAATCACAGTTTTATCCACCCCCCCCCTTCCCTTGGATCCAGGCTAAAACACCAAATGTCTCTTCCTAATACAAAAGCATCAGTAAACCTCGATCACAAGCCACAACCCATAGCTTCCTGGAGATGAAAACAGCAACATACAACAGCTGCCAGACACAGCTGCATCCACACACACCATGTCAGGCTTAATCAAACAGCACTCAAAGCTATAATACCTGCCATAATTGATATTAACTATGTTTAGACAGAATAATAATTTGTACTGTTGTCCGCATATATGATTTGCCAAAATTTTACACTGGATGCCCTTCCTGACGCAGGATGGAGTAGGTGGAGAAGAGTGTCAGGAGTGATTTGTGACAGACGAGTACCAGTAAGAGTGAAAGAGAAGGTCTACAAGAGGATAGTGAGACCAGCTATGTTATATGGGTTGGAGACAGTGGCACTGACAAAAAGGCAGGAGTCAGAGCTTGACGTAGCAGAGTTGAAGATGTTAAGGTTTGCACTGGGTGTGACGAGGATGGACAGGATTAGGAATAAGTATATTAGAGGGTCAGCTCAGGTTAGAAGGTTTGGAGACAAAGCCAGAGAGGCAAGATTACATTGGTTTGAACATGTGCTGAGGAGGGATGCAGATTATATTGGGAAAAAGATGCTAAGGATGAAGCTGCCAGGTAACAGGAAAAGAGGAAGGCCTAAGATAAGGTTTATGGATGTGGTGAGAGAGGACATGCAGGTGGTTGGTGTGACAGAGCATGATTCAGAGGACAGGAAGAAATGGAAATAGTTGATCCGCTGTTGCGACCCCTAACAGGAGCAACCAAAAGAAGAAGAAGACAGAATAATAATGAAATTTGTACTAGCTGCCAGACACAGCTGCATCCATGCACATCATATCAGGATTGATCAATCAGCACTTGTATCTGTGATACCTGCCATAATTGATATTAACTATATTTAGACAGAATAATGATGACATTCGTACTAAGAGCTTGCTACTATTATTCAACCAAGATATACACGACATTTCTAAATCACACTTTAACTGAAGAAGGCATTAGTCTCCATGACAGCATTTTTTTTCAAAACACTCTGCTGTTACTGCTATTATATATGATGTTAATTTGTTACATTTGAGTCTGAACTCTGATGAATGGTACCTTGTTGAATTAAAGTAATTACTTAAATTATTATAAGTAAAAACAATTAAAAATGAACAAGATAAGTATTTATTGAGTTTAAGTGGGGGAATAGAAACTTCTATGTTCATATTATATTTTGCTTTGTGTGGCTTATATATAATGTAAATAGTAACCCATCTTGACCTACCTTTGTGTTTTAAGAATTACTGGACTCTTTGAACATTCTGAATAAATCATTACTGTTTCTCAGTTGTTTAAGAAGCCCTCCTTTTTTAAAAGTAAAAACAGATGACAAGTGATGTACCATATCAGTTGATACTTTGAGAGATGTAGTTGTAAGAGTTATTTTTTGAGACAGCTATCTTGGAATCAGTTTTTTGTTTCTTCTTTCTAGCATCAGTCCAAGGATTTGTATCTTTTATTCTTTTAAGAGTAGGGGCCATCCATTCCATTTCTTCTGGGATAGACACTATGTTGTTGTTTTTGATGAATATAGTAGCTTCTTCTAAGTCATTAAAGGTTCTCATTTCATTGGCAAAAAGTATTTTTATCTTGGCTCAAAAGGCCAGCTGTGCTTTAATGCTGTTTTATTTCAACAGTTTTATTATACAATGACCCCCCATTAATATTCCTAAATGTCCACACTGATTGGCCAGCATGCCCATTGTAAATCACACAATATACCAATGAAAAAAGGTCTGGTCACCCGGACTTTTTTCCGTTGGTATAAAGTGTCCAAAACCTTTTTTTTAATAAATAAATAAAAAAAAAAAAAAAAGATAAAATGGAGCAACTGAGACTTTCTTTTCTCTGTTGCTTCCGTTTCAAAGCAGTGATGTACTGGGTATGCATAGAAATGCAAGCCCCATATGCATGCGCACTACATCAACACAAGGAAGCAGTATACCACCACCGGCAGAAGAACAGTAATGTGCCATTATACAAAGACATTATTTAAGAAAAGTAAGTGTTTTTTTCTTAAATAATGTCATTGTATAATAGCAATAACTGACTCCGTGGTTGTGGTATATTGAAATTTTCCCAAGGTTGGCTTTATTTAATCACTCGGGCTTTGCCCTCGTGATTAAACCAGGCCAGCTATAGGTAAATCTTCAATATACCACACCATAGTGTCGGTTATTGCTTAATTATTAGCCAGACTTTTTTCCTTTGTTCTAGTATTCTGGAAGAATAATCATTGTCAAACCTTATCAGGCTTTGACTGCATTTTAAGGGTGTTTTTCTCCAAGCAGATTTTAATATTAGTTCCTTGTCCAGAAATGAAAGAAATGTTATAACTATGGATCTAGGTGAAGTATTTGTTGAGTTAGAAGCAGGTTTCCTCAGTGCTGTATGCGCCCTTTCAATTCCAAATGAAAATCCCTCTTTCAAGTCTAAAAATTCAGGAATACAGGTTAAGAATGAAATAATGTCTTCTCCTTCAGTGTTTTCAGGCAGACCAAAGATCCTTATGTTGTTTCTCCTTTCTCTGTTTTCTAAGTCATCTATTTTGTTAAGTAGCCATGTATTCTGTTTAAGCAGAAATTCTTTTTGGAATTCATCCTCTTTGAGTCTCCCTTCAATGTCATTTAGAGAAGTCTCTATATTTGTTATTTTTGTATGGTGTTGCTGTAATAGTTCCTTAAGAGTATTGGCCTGTTTTTGAGAATTTAATTTGAGGTTTTCTAAGTCATTTTTAAAACCATTCATCTTCAAAGATAGTTCCTGTAATGTAGATGTCATCAATTGCAGTTCTTTTTTCAAACAGCATCTGGATGAGAATTCCTTGAGTTGTTCATATTCAGTGACTCAATATATCTCCAAGTTACTTGACAGGAACATTTTTGTATTATCTCCACCAAAATTGATATTTATGTAGTTTCATAGTTTATCTATAGATTTCTGATGTTTTAAACCTGAAAATAATAACATTTTCTGTATTATTATACTAGTTTGTGGAGATCTCAAAATTCACTGCTCTCAGTTGGCCATCTAGGCATTGCCCCCCCCCCCATAACTTTAACTTTTGAGAGGTTGAAAGGTATGATTTAAAGTATGTAAATATTTTCAACTATTTTCATTTTCATCGTATATGTAGATCTTTACCCTTTGCTTGTATATTTTTCTTGTAAGCAAGCATATTCTTGCTTATGGATACTGAAGTATACAACAGTGTTTGTGCCTTGCTTATGAATGTCTATTGCATGTACCGATTTGTGTCTTGTGCTTGGGCATGTGTTTTCATTTTCATTGTATATGTAGATCTTAAACTCTTGTGCTTGTGTATTTTTATTGTAAACAACTATATTCTTGATTATGCACTCTGAGTATACAACAGTGTTTGTGCCTTGTTTATGCATATCTATTGCATGTATCCACTTTTTCTCTTATGCTTGGGCAGTGGCTTAAGAGGGCCAGTGAAGAATCCTCTAAACTGGATAGCAAGTAAATAAACAAGTAAATATGACTTAAAAACTACCAAGCTACCAAAAAGTAGGAGGGTAATGAAAACATAGGCCCAGAGACCTGTGCCAAAACCCTTAAGTTAAGCCCTATCATCAATGGAACTGTATTGCACTAAAAATAAAAATAGCTCTTGTGAATTCCAACAGAAATCACTTTATTAAATGCCTTAGCACTTTCATCTTCCAGAAACAATAAATGGCTCTTGTATGTGTCTGGCACTGCTGGAATACACAGACAGAATTTTTATTTCTTATGCAACATAGATTGTATGTTCTTATTGCACCTTTTGGTTTTGTGAATACATATTTGATGATTGTTGTAGAACTTGAATGCTAATGACTTAATTATTTATTGTGTGTGCATGTGTGTGTTATCTCCAGGTTTGCCTCACATTTTTGGTCTATTCCTCAGAAAATGTGGGCTTTTCTGGCAAATTGTTGTTGATTTCTGCCACAAAATAATGACAGGAATATCCTTCAGAAAATGTTTGCTAATACATACTCTGTCATTCTAGCAACTTTTGAACTATACAGTTGTACAAATGTATTGGCACTCAGTATATATTGTATATAAGAGAACTATTTAAAATCTCTTGCTGAATATTGGGCCTTTTTCCCTGATTCTTAAACTATGACATAGAGAGGATTGGGGTTGCAATGGGTTGTGCTTTATGATTCTGACAGAAGCTAGCTGAAATGCATTCCTTGATCCTTATTTTGTGTATTCATTCATTCATTTGATAGTAAGCAGACATCTTAAGTATACAGAATCATACAAGTGATGGTAATTGATGGTCACCTCTGTGTAGTGGGGTTAGAGTGGGTTGCACTACATGGTTCTGACAGCACTCAGCTGAAATACATTCTTGGTCCATTATTTTTGTATTTCTTCATTCATCTGATTAAAGTAAGATATCTAAGGTGTACAGAATCACTGTTTTTAGTTGCGAGGTATGAGTGACTGCTGGATAGAAATAACTGATCCTGCAGTTAAGATCAAATTAAACAATCATTAATCTGTCTTTTTGGAACTTCTGTGCATTTGTGTTACACTATCTAGACTTCAATGTGTCTTGTTTTCTGTGTTGTAAGTCAACTTAAATGTGAAGAAAAATAAGGTGGAGTTTTCCTTTGAATGTCACCGAATACAAACTAAGTAACAATGAGACTGTTCATAGTGTGTCTTGCCAATGTTAACTACCATACCATTTTGATAGCTGTTTTATATAATCCATTTTTGAGCTAGAACATTTCCAAATAATGCAATGCGACTTTAGCTTTCTGTGTTGTAAGTTAACTAAAATGGAACAAGATTGGCTTTAGAACAAGTGACAAAAACTGCTACTGAACAGTGGATAAATAGCAGCTAATCTTTTTCTCTTTGACTTACAATGTAGTGACAATGTACCACATGTTGTGTCTTCCTAATTTAGTTACCTATCAGGCCCATGTTTGATCGAAAAAAAAAATTTGCATGCAACATTTTTTGATATAAAGCATATTCTGATAGTTTCAATGTTTCAATACAAGGTCATTGCCTTAAAAGGCCTTCAAAGAGCTCACCATCTAAAACATAGGATAAAAAACTATATTGTTTTACCACATACAAGCTCTTCTATAAAATGAATTATACCACACAGAAGATCTACCAATCTGTATGTCAACCAGAAAATTATTGTTCTTTGTATTATGAAATGTTTCTTCCTATGAACACCCATAATATCTCCAGAAATGCAGTCACTAACATGTTTTAAAATATTTATCAAATCCCTCCTGGTTATTCAAGGCTTAAGGATAATAAAGATTGCCCCCACTAAAATGCATAACACAGATCTTACTTATATTGAATTTTATATTACTAGACCTTGCCCATGAATATAAATTATCTGAACAAGTCTGAACACAAAATGATCTGAAATAATTGAAATTGTAGAGCAAGTCTTGGTATCATCTGCATATATGCTCAACCAGATGTTACTACCATTAGGAAAAATACTCATAAAAATGCCAAAGAGAACAGAACTCAACAAACAGCCCTGGGGGACACTTGCACTAATGAAGCTCTCTTCTGGCAAAGAACAGCTAAGCTTAAACTAAATTCTTTTCCACAAGCTAGTTATTTAATTTATCCATCTGATCACATAATCAATAATACAATAGTCCAGTAACAGTGAAATAGTCCTATTATGTGGCAGAGTATCAAAAGCCTTAGGTATGTCCAAATATAGTGCAGTGTGATTTTGTTTTCTGTCTAATAAGAGAAAAAGTTTTTTTTTTGTAGCAGCAACTTTTATAATGTTGTAAATTTACATACAATGCAGTAGTATAATACAAGTAAAACGTAGTATATGACTGCCAGTCTTGGTAACCTTGAATATGAATAATTTATGCTAACTAGATGATCACACATTTAGCCAAATGTCCCTGATTTTCATGAGCATTGTCCCTGATTCTCTCCTCTGGAGGTTGAGATATTCACGAAGAAGAGGTCTTTGATTTCACACTCCAAAATTAATTATAGTAGCTCTATGTTCATTCAAACTCTGGGAAGATGGAATATTCAAATACTCAAGCAACACAATCAAGTCACTGACAAAAAAAGAGATTATCAACACTTTCAAATTGTCTGATAAAATTTAACATTAATTAGTAAAGCTATTTAAAAGACCTGAATACCTCAGCTTAGTTGATGAAGTCATATCTTGTGTATGAATCTGTTTTTATATAAACCATAGTGAATCATTTGTTTGGCTTGTCCGACTCCTGTACTACCTTACTAATGCAGGTGAACCCAAACCCTGTCCTTAATTCTAACCCTTCACCTTACCTGAGAACATTGCCACAACACAAGACACTGAGACACACCACATACAGCACAACACATGCACAATATAAATATGTCCTTTTACCTATGCTTTGCTCTCACCCTGACCCACAAGCACTCACATAAACACTCACACCTCCAATGTCAAAACTTTCAGGATATCCAAAAGTTTCAGCATTAAACTTCCAGACCCACATTTCTGAGTCCTGGAACTTTTGATGACATAAACGCTTGACACATTTCTTATATCATTAATTTTGTCAATGAAATACAGATTCAACAGAATGAAAGACACCCATATATGTATCTACATATCTACTATATCTATCTCTCACTCACTCCGTATATAACTATATGTATATATGTACATGTGTGTATATATATATATATATATATATATATTTTTTTTTTTGTTCCCATTTTGTTGAACATCTGTTTGTTCCATAAACACAGGGGGTGTTGGCTGAGTAGTGCAAATGTTGAAGTTACATTTTTTTGAGATAGGTGAGTAGGGTTGGAGGAGGTGAGAGTGTTTGAAAGTTAAGGTTAGGGTCGGAGATGGGTTAGGGACAGATGCCTGTCTGTGTGTGAGTGTGTGTATTTTAGGATTAGGGTCAGGCTTAGGGAAGGACATAAATGTAATTTTGTTAGTGTGTGATGGAATGTGTTTGTTTGTGCAGGAAAGTTTTTATTAAGGTAAGATGTACTGTAAAGGTTGGGTGGAGGGACAGCATTAGAGTTAGTGTTAGCACTCATTGCTAAGGTGGTACAGGGGGTGGTAGAAAATCTGTTTTGTTTCACAAATCATTATAAGAGGATAGATCCCCCTTCATGACAATGATGACAAATATACTTTGCCGAGAATATTTGTAATGAAGGAGTTCAGCCCCACAGGCTGTATAGTATGTTTCAACTCTTCTGTAAAATCTCATTCTGGGGTAATTGGCCACACCCATTTATAACACTGAACCAATCCACTTGACTTGAAGTTGAAATAACAGTAAAATCCTCTGTTTTATACTGCTAAATCTTCTTAAGTACTATTAACTGCTTTCCTAAAATAATCATACAATAAATTGTGCACCTTGTTATGCTTGCATGCTTTGTACTACCTTGTAAAACAACAACAGGTTAGAAATATATGCTTGAAAGTCCTTGTTTTGAGAATGTAACACAGTAATGGAAACAAAACCTTATGTCCTAACATATTCCTACCTTTTAGCACCATTGACATTCACAACTTCTTCTGAGCAGTGTTTTTTTCCTATAAATTTCTCCATTTGTTGCATTTCCTCTAAGCTCTGCAAAACATCAAAGAAACATATTGCTGACTGATACATGGAATGGACTTTGTAGAAATGAATGCCTATCACAAAGGCACTAAACTTGTTGAGACATTTTCAGCTCATTAGTAATTAACCCTGATGTGGCATGTTTGTACTTTCTAAAGTTTTCACTCAAAATGAAGGCAGAATCAACATCTATCAAACATATAAATATTACATAAATAATACATTTAAATGAGTTTAGAACAGGGGTGTCCAACCTTTTGGCTTGCTGGGGCCGCATTGAGTAAACAGAAATGGTCCTGGGGCCGCATATAAAATATATCATATAGTTAACTCTTTTGTTGCTCCGGAAGACCACAGTCGATCTCCTGGCTGTACTGTAGGTGCATTTGAACAATGAATAAATGTAATAAATGCCTAATATTTCCCTTAAAATTCTAATTCTCATTCTAATTCTCTAATCTAACAGTTAACTCTAACATCTTAGTTAATATATATATATATATATATATATATATATATATATATATATATTACAAATAAACAGATATTCACTACAGCACTAGCATTTTTCACTGGGAAAACCATTCCAGCAGTCCAACTATGTAAAATGTCAACATCAGCAGTCCTACAATACTATAATCCACAAAAATAAGCCAACAAATTTGCAGTAAAGTAAAGAATTCACATTACTGACTTAATAAAACAATTCTGAATAAGCTACAAGAGAGTCTCACCCAAACAAATAATTGGTGCCAGAAACATGGCCTCAAGTTAAATGCCAAAACATGCATCATCATCCCCTTTGAAGAGAGTGATGTCCCCACAAATTATCACATTAATAACAATGTTGTAAGCATGCAATAAGTTGTATGGTACTTGGGCCCCCAGGTTGATAGAAACTTGACTTTTGACCACCACGTTGTCTCCGTTGTAAGGAAAGCTTTTTATATGGCCCAATTCATTAGTAAGGGTATCTCATCCAGGGACAAAGAGGTCATAACATCCCTGTATTCTTCCTTTACAAGAGCCATTATTGAATGCAATGCCCCTTTTGACATGTGCCTCAGAAAAACACCCTGCCAAAAGAAAGACTACAACTATTTCTGCCAAAAAAGGTCAAAGGACTAAGTTCACTTAGTTATCCAAACAGACTAAAAAGCTTCTTGCTTTCCTCTGTCTCTCACTGGCCCCTATAAATTTCATCATTGGCTTGCTTTCCAGGCTAAGAAAGATCCTGCCTTAGGAGACTTCCTCTACCTCAGAAATACTGGTTATACTTAAAATGCTCACTACAAAGACCACAGCCTTCACTGCAACATAAACAAGCCACTTTTTATGGACAGGTTCTTGACACAAAAACCTTCAACATCTGTAAAAAGCTCCTCTCATTATCAAACAATGTAGTTCAGCAACATGATGGCTGGATGGATAGCCATAAATGTAGTCCTTGGGTAAGTAGCATAGCCTTCATCAAACCAGATGAAAAATCCACATACTAACCTTTCCCAGCTGGATGGCTAAGATCTAATATCGGTTACTCAAGTCTAGTTGCCCAAGAAGAGGGGCATGTTTAACTAAGAATTCCATTTGCAAAATTATATTCAGTATACATATTAAATCTCCCTCTCTCTCACACACACACACACACACACACACACACACACACACACACACACACACACACACACACACACACACACATACAAAAGCCCCTACTTGTAAAATAGGCAACCTCAGTAATCACATAACACCCACTCACTGAATGAAATTGTCTGGAAGTCAAAATATCTGAAAAAAAATCATAATAGAGATGGATTCATCCATGTAATTTCCCACCACCAAAAGGACCATCAATAAATCAACAAACAACTGCTCGGCAAAAAGTAAATCAATAAGAAAACCATAAACTATAATGAAACATACTGGGGTAAACATATAACTTGTGTCAATCCCCAGGTTAATCCATACCAAAAGATTGTTTCAGAGCTTCAGCTATGTACAAACAGCTTTCTCCTAAAAACTTAACTCATTGATATTTGCCTTGCTGTAATTATAACTGTAAAAAAAAAAGTGTTTTTAAGTTTATTCTGTACCGCAATGATTCTCACTGTTACGAGATGTAATCTCTGCCATATTGTATGAGTACTACATCCATAATTTGCTGTCTCTCTCTCTCTCATGTATTATATAGTTTTGTGTTATTTTTGGAGCTTTTCTCCCCGGGCCTCTGCTGAAAATGGACCTGTGCCCAGTCGGACTTTCCCGGTAAACAAATGTAAAATAAAATAAAATAAAATAAATAAAAATAAACTTCCCTCCAATCTAAAGCCATTTGACATTCAGACATTTTAATTTGTGCAGAAGTTACTCACAGACTGACAGTTTACCGAGCTGTAATGCTGACCTTTGCTTTAGAAAAAAACAAATTCCCAGACTTTGTCAATAGCTCAAAGTGTAGAGATGATTATTCATTTATTTTTGGAAAACATCTTTAAAACTGTTAAATTGATTACACACCCAGAAACACAGAAAAGTTATTGTGATTATGTAAACCACAGACTGCTGCAAGAAATCAAAGTCACATCAGCACTCTATGCTTATGTCCGAATAGATGAATCATACCTGTCAATTCCAAAAGAAGTAAAGTAGCTTAATAAGAAGGTTATTTGCAAGGTTGCATGGCAGTTTATATTGGAAATAAGCAGAGACATTAAAAAGACTCTGTTTTTCATAATTATGCCGAAAAGTCTTCCAAGGTAAATACAACTTCTGATTTAATATGGAACCATACCTCTCATCCTTAGAGCAAGAAATCTGAACAAAGCGCAAAATAAAAGTGGGACACAGGCCCAAAAATAGTTATGCATCACAGACACCATTGAAACAACTGTAGCTGCAAACATTATACATCACTTATAATCTTTCTATCCCATTATTGTCAGTTAAACATTACATGGCTCATTCAGTCCTGCCTTCTTTTGCATCAAAGAAAACTATGCTTTGAAATGACAAATGCATTAAAAATAATACATAAAACACATTGCATCAACATCCTGCAACTTCCTACCTGCAAGCAACCACAGAGCTTTCACTGAAACTAGGGCTGCTTGTTTCCCCAGAATGACAGCTCTCCCTAATTAAGTCTAATGGTATACAATCTACCAGTATCTGGACTACCTGAAATAAATTAAATTATGGCCTGTAAATTGAAAGTACACTTTGTTTAATTAAACTATATTTCTAAGCCCACTTACTATATTTTTTCAGTAACATCCCAATATCCATTTCCAGGTCACTTTACAAGGCATTGGCAGTGGTAGACTTGGCATCCTTCAGAACCCCACAGGCCCACACTAATACATTGTCCATTAAACGTAAATATCCATCCACTCTAAATGGCAAGAAGCTATGTCTTAAAAAATCTACTTCTGGCATGCGTACCCAAGTATTAGGTTTTGAAACAAAGAAACATATTCTCCACAGTCCGTAAGTCTCTGTCTTTAATAATCATCGACTGTTGCAGCACTCCCAACACATAAGCACACACATACACACTAAAATCCCCAACATTTAAAAAATGACATTGTGCCCACTTGATTTGCCAGAATTGATGATCCGTCAAAGCTAAGCTTGCTGTTGTCCAATCTACCACTGCTTAGAACCCACCAATGAAAAAACAGTACTAGGTGCTTTTTTGTTTGAATGAAAAAACAATACAACTTTATATGCTACAGTCCCACATAGTCAGTCCACTACTGACCCATTAACCCTAGGCTGCTGTCTCATTCTTACTCCCTGGAACTGCATTACCTTGGATGACTACTTTATTTTCCTAAGCAAAAGACGCAAATTGGAAGATAAGGCAAAAATCCAGACATTCTTTGAAAATCCATACAGTTAAGAGGTATGAGTTCATGTTCAATACAACACTCTCCCTGTCAGGAAAGTCGCAATTTAATGAAAGTGTACTCTTAATGTATGATATATTTGTGAGCTAACTTGTTTGTGTTCATTAGGTAGAATGATCATTGTTAGCCTCTTTGTGCATGCGTCTCTCTCTCTCTCATGCACACATACACACACACACACACACACACACACACACACACACACACACACACACACACACACACACTCTTCTTCTACTTTCACGCACACAATTCTGCTTTCATGCATGCACTCACTCACTCCGTACTTACCTATTTACACAGGTAATTGCTGTCCCTTTCAAAGGGAACAGCGGCAAATCCATACATGAGTCCCTCTTCAGCGAGAACACACACACACACACACACACACACACACACACACACACACACACACACACACACACACACACACACACACACACACACACACACACACTGATTGTTCAGTGCAAAATAATGGCGTAAATACACTGACCCTTTTTTGGCTCAAAAACAAAACTAGAAGGTGCTTTGGCGCATGCACACACCGACATTATCGTTACAGGTCATGGGAGCGAAAAACAGAAAACAAAAAAAATGTTTTGGCGCATGCGTACATCGATGTTGCAGTTAGAGGTTAAGGGCCGCATGGAAGAGCTCTGAGGGCCACATGCGGCCCGCAGGCTGGACACGTCTAGTTTAGAATGAAGAATCACCACGTTTGTTCAAAACGTAAAGATTGAGGGACTTCCGAGATGGCTGCACACTGATCAACAGCTTAATTTCAGCTCTCCCAGTGTGAAAGAAGAAACTGAGAAATAATAGCCAGTGATATTGTCAGCTTTAGTAAAATTCAGTTACTGGTTAGTAAGTACACTGCCTGGAAGTAGCAAAGAAGAAATTTAGAGAAAATGAAAGAAAATCAACCAGAAAAGGTGAAGAAAAAACACACTGGCTGGGAAGAATCCTGCAGCTGTTCAGCAAAAAGCAGTTCAAGCTTCAGCTCTGGTACAAGAAATGGCTTCCAGTAATTTAGAGGAAACATAAGTAAAATGTGCTCAGAGATGATTAAAATAAAACACTGAAGCAGTATATCAACTCAAATTACAAAAGAATGAAAAAAATGGAAGATGCTTTAAACAGATTTTCAGATGAACTCACAAAACTGCAAAAAACAAAAGTCAAAATGAAAAAAAAGGCTGGCTGAGTATGAGACTGCTCAAGAAGAGCTGTTTTAAACAAATGGTAGAACTAGAGGACAGAGCAGGCAGAAAAAACAGAGGATTTTCTGCTGTACCAGAGAAACTGGAAGAAACAGACTATATTAATTTTATGAAAGCACAAATAAGTAACTGGACTGGTATTCTATAGCAGGATTTGTTAATCAAAAGGCACATTGTGTGTATGCTCCAAATCTGGCCATGAGAAAGCAGCCAAGCCCTGTATTAGTAAAGATGCAATCATAACAGCAAAAACAGTTGATCCTGAAAAAAAACTCTAATACAAGGGCAAAATATTAAAAATTGGAGAGAGTAGAATGTTTGTAGAAAATGATTATTCAGTGTACCCCAGACAGAAAAAAAGCAGATTATCCCAGCAATCAAGTAATGTTGAGAAGCAGGTGTGAGATTCAAGTTGCTGAATCCAGCCATTTTTAAAATATTTTTTCCTGGAAGACATATCTCTCAAATGTCCAGATTTTTGCAGAATGTCCAGAATTTTGCTGCACATTTTGGTTCCTCATAAAATTTGTAGTTTTCTAGATTTTTTTAACAAATCTGTGAGGGCTTAATTCATTAAATAATGACAGGCATTTGAGTTTCAGTCTTCATATCCTTCAGAAAATATATAATAACACAAGACCTTTTATTCTAGCAACTTTCTAAGTTTATAAGAGCAATATTCAGAATTTGTCTTGATTTTTGGGGCTTTGTCCACTCATTGCTTTTGTCTTTGTCTAGATTTTTTTTGTGTTAAGAGGCTGAGAGTTATGCTGGAGGTTCAAAGTCATTGTTTGATACAGAACAGGCTAAAAGAGGAATATAGAATGGGTGAGCCATCAAACAAAAGGTGACTCTGTTTCTCTTTCTTCTGATGGTAAGGCTCATACAGAGACTTTGCCAGTGAAACCTTTTCCACTGTTCAAAAGGAAATGCTTGATTGACAGGGAAAAAAAAAGCACAGAAGTTGATTAGAAGAATTGGGAGTACCTTGAACTTGAACCCAAATCTAGGGTTGGGTGATGGAGATGAACAGGAAAAGACCAACTACAGTAAAATTTGTGAGTAAATTTGAGACTATAAAACATCAATCACATTTGAGAAATGTGGCTTTACAAGAAAAAGTGGCTGGGAAAGATTTTTGTGGACTTTGTTAAACTTGTTAGGGGAGTGACAGGCATCTGTCTCACTCCATGTCATTAATGTTAGGAAGGACACTTAAAGGGAAAAAGAGGGAAAATTAACTGTAAGTAAAACAATTTTGTTCATAACAGTATATGTATAAAACATTTTAAGATATAAATTGTATTAAATATAGTAAAGTATTTTAGTGATTGTTGTATGTTTATAGGTCCATAAGTGTTTACTAGACTAATGACCACAAGGGCCTTTTCAAGCCTAGCCATGCATCCCAAATCTATGATAAGTTCTGCTACCCTTGATAAGTGTAAGCATGGGCCTGGGAGATGAACCATTTGCAGGTTACCTGTGTCCATTAGAGACATAGGTGCCAAACCATGGAAAAATAAATACTAAAGTAAACAGGTGATTTTTTTCTTCTCTCTTTTTTAGTTTTAATAAATGTAGGCATTGCAATGTAAAAAAGATGGAATGGATGGACAAAAGCAAATCTGAGTCAACAGATTGTAATTTTGGACTGATGGGGTCAGGGATAGGGTGTACAGACACACTGATTATACTGTATGTAGAATTGCAATGTTTTATTTTTCTTTTACATAGGTAAATATTTGGATTAATGTCCCTGGCTTAATCTAATGACAACTGTTTTTTTGTGAATGCAAATAGGGTTTAAAAATGGGAGACCACAATGTAATAAACAGTTTTCTTTAAGCAAATAAAGGTTCAGTGCCAGATGAGAAATTATGATTTTATGTTTCCATGAAAACAAGCTGACTAAAGGTGCAGGCAATAAAGTGAAAGGTCTAGACATTGTTTACTGACAGTAACATAAAATTAAAAGGTACAAGGACAAGCAGTTCAGTCAATAATATAGTTTGAAATTATTAGAAGTGATTAAAAGATAGCAGCTTTTCTGATAAATAAATACTTTAATGCAATTACTAAAACAGTGTATAATTTAGTTTTATTTAAAGATAGCCAGTGCATTTTTTTTCTTAAGGCTACACGTTAATGTTTTCTGAAAGCATGCAAGTTGTTTTTCATACCTGGGAGGGGAATAAAGATAAGACAAGAACAGACAGCAATTAGAGCAAGTAGGAACATAGACTGTAAATTGTTAACCTTAATTTTAGGTTAGATTTTGCCTAGGTTAGGTTGCTAAACTTAGGGAGCCTATAACAAGAAAATAAAAAGTGATCTTGTAGAGGCATTCGGAATATTTATGAAATTTTATAAAAAAAATGTCTAAATGAGAGAAATGTGGAAATCAATAAAAAGCACAAATGAAAACATTTATGGAAAGCTTAGGAATGCCAGTGTTAGAGGTAGATGAGGCTCAACAATTTAACAGTTATGATAGGAGGAGATGGGATAAAATGGTGATGTATAATCAATCTGCAGGAAAGTCTCCAGAAATTGATAGCATTCTTATGGAAGTTTGGAAGCTAGGAGGGAAGAATGTGATAAATATCTGGAAGGATTTGTTTAACAGTATTTTAAAAATGGGGGTGGGGAGAGCACCAGCATCCTGGAAGAAAGCTGTGCTGGCTGTCATACCTAAAGACAGTAAAGACTCATCAGACCCAGCTTCATATAAGACCACTTCAATGTTAAATCATGATTATAAAGTGTTTATGTCTATAATAGCTAAAAGAATGGAAACATTGTTGCCAAAATTGATAGCTATGGATCACTGTTTATTGTTTTGTGTAGGGGAGTCAAAGATTTGACAACATTAATAGAGAACTGATGATCCAGAGGGAAGCAGAATGTAAGAAAATACCACCATTGTTAGTAGGTCTTGATGCAGAGAAAGCATTCAGCAAAGTAAACTGGGATTTTATGAGTAGGGCAATGGAAGCATTTGCATTCCCAGATACAATAATAAGGTTAATTAGGAGTATATATGAGGGTTCCTCTCTGATAAGTTGTGTCTCAATAAAGGAGTCAGGCAAGAGTGTCCTCTTTCCCCTTTGTTGTTTGCATTATATTTAGTGCCATTGGCAAAGAAAATAAAGGATTCAGAAATTCAAGGATATAACTGATATGGTAATCAAGAAAAGTTGGTTTTATTTGCAGATGACATTATTTTGTATCTGATATAACTAGGAAAGAATATCTCAGTGTTGTGGGGCATTCTTAGACAATTTCCACTCTTCTTAAGCTATAAATTTAATGAAGACAAAACAAAAGCTATAGCTCTAAACTATGTAACCAGACATGAATCGGTTCAGCAATATTTGTATTTATGGCAACATGGTAAAATTGAGTATTTTTAAGTATCTATTTAAAGAGTACTGTTATTGTAGTTGAGGATATGTGGGAAGAGACTTAACAGAATATCATACAAAAAAGTGAGAAAGTGGAAGCTCTTGTTTATGGGTATGGATAGCAAGATACAAGCAGTAAAAATGTTTATAGTTCCTTTAGTTTTTTATACAGGTCAGGTATATTTGTATTAATCAGAGGACAAGTTGTGGACAGTATTCAATAAAGACTTGAAGTATTTTGTCTAGGAGGGAATTAGGGCAAGGGTCAAGTGGGCTAAGTTGATCCCTTCAATAGAACAAGGTAGATTAGGATTACCTGATTTGAATAGTTTAGAGATGCACAGTTATGACTCATATACATACCACAAGCCAAAAGCTATATCTCAAAGTGGAAAGGGATGATGAAGTAGAGGATACATTCAAGAAATAAGGAGAGATTGGGATTTTTAATGCAGGTACTTAAACAGGATATCGACAGCCATACAGAATATTATATTTATAAATTAGCAGAAAGCATTCTAAGAATTAAGCCAACATGAAGTCGAGAAAGGAGATTCTGCCAATAGAGATGGCTGCAATTAGGGGTACAGAAAATAGGCATGAGGAATCTGGAATTTACTACAGAAAACTGGCAAAGAAACCAAGGTACTGGGAGCAAATAACTAGAGACAGAAAGGTGACAATGTGGGAAGAGGCCAAGAAGTCATTTGGATTGCAGTCTAGCAACTGCCTTCCCTGTCAGGGTTTGATATCAGAGTATAGGCAAAGAGAAAGAGATAGGGTAATTTTAATTGAAAGACCTGCTCTAACTGAAATTTTAGTTGAATCTAGAACAGAAGCTTATGTTAATTTCAATCCTCACCACTACCACCGGTGAGGGACATTCACTTGGAACAAAAATTGATGCAAACTGTATTTCCAGATGCAGCTCTCTGCACAAAGCACAGTTTCTTTTAAAAGCATACAGGGGGCACACTCAGTCTAGGGCCTGGGTTTCCCACTCTTTCTCCAGTCTCCCAATAAGACTGCTCACTGACACATCTGTAGAGTTGAGTCCTCAGCCGAGTGTTCCAAGCCAAGTCCTCCACTACCTTGGCTGTGAAACCAGTACTCTGTGTCCCTGCTCCAGGTAGCTGACACACACATACTCTTTGTGATTTTCTTTTCACATGCACACACAAACACACACACACACACACACACACACACACACACACACACACACACACACAGACAGACACACACACACACACACACACACACACACACACACACACACACACACACACACACACACCTGGGAAAGGCAGGCACAGATTTACCAGCTATGCCCCTCTGCCCAGACTATAAGGTAGATACTGCCACTAGAACAATCAAAAGCCAGATACCCTAAGGCTGTTACAAGGGTACACAAAAATACCGAGTAAAATTAATACTAATACAAATGATAGTGTTTCACCAATGCAGCAAGACTTTCAGGAGCAGCCACAGTGTCAAGTACAAGGACAAGTACTCTCAAAAGTTAAACGTTTCCAAAAAAAAAACCAGCCACAATGATGACAAGTTTTAATATATATAATAATAAATAATGAAAGAACATAAAAGTACTAAATCTCTATTTACAATAAACACCAGAGTTTCAATCACAGGAAATATTAAAAATAACACAGATGGATAGACTCACACAGATACAGAAAAACAGTACTTAACTAATATCACTATATTTTCCTGACTGATCAAAAGAACTACTATTCCCTGGTTACTTACTAAAGCAAGGCAAGATGACGTGAGTGAGTGGTCTTCCTTCTTGTCAGGTTTCACAAACAAACTGCCCTGAGACTTCTGTCTTTTCTAGTATTTCATTTTAGTGCTGGCTTACAGTGAACATATGTTTTGGGAGTGTAATGAGTTGGAAGACTTTAAGAATTCCCCACCAAGTACACTGACAGAAATATTGGGTATGCAAACACGCTTAACTAAGGAAATTATTTTTTGAGCTAGGATAAAGGATCTCAGTTGCCTAGATGTAGTAAGGCCTTGTTAAGTTTAATTCTGTTGGCTGCCAAAAAAGCAATTACTTGAAAAAAAAATCAAAGTTTAAACCAACTGTATTTGCTTTAATAGTGATGAATTCAACACAGTATGCCCAGAAAATGCAGGATATGCTAAGCCATAGTGATACATACCACAAAATCGAGAAGTATCAAGTAGACAGATTGATTTCCTCAGTACAGAATGTCCTGTATGACAAATTAATGACTAGAGCAATTGATAAACATCTATATGACTTTCTTGAAATGGTATATCCAACTATACCTGTTATCAAAGGGTTGCCTAAGATTCATAAGAACAGTGTTGACCCCATCTGAGACCGATAGTTTCGGGAAGAGGATGGGTCACTGAGCCCATTTCAATCTATGTGGAAACTGAACTCAAGAAGTTGTTGCCTTTCACACATACTGTATTGAGGGACACTGGTCAGCTGCTGGAGAGACTGTATGAAACAATGGAGCAAGAAAGCTCCATAGACAACCTCATTTTGGTGACGATGGACGTCAACAATTTATTCACTTGCATACCCAACAATCTAGGAATAGAAGCAGTAAGGGACTTTGCCTCTCATTTTGAAGTAAAGAAGGATGTGAATCTAGTATGCAGCTTCCTGGAATTCGTCCTGGAGAGCAATGTGTTCCTCTATGGTGATTGCTACTATTGGCAGAAATGGGGGGTAGCCATGGGCACCCCCTGTACAAACAGCTATGCCAATATAGTCCTAGCTGAATGGGAAAGGCAATGGGAAATGGATACGAAAAATGAATGGAAGGAATGCATCATCTTTTACAATAGGTTTGTGGATGATGTTATATTCCTGTGGAAGGGCAGTATGCAACTCCTAAATGATTTTGTCAACTATTTAACAAGGACGACTAGCTTTCTAAGATTCGAAGTGAAAACGTCAGCAAATGAGATCGAGTTCTTAGACGTGAGAATTTCAATGAATAATAGCAAAGGAATTGGCACCACTATATTTAGGAAACCAAATTGGAGGAACCATATGCTATACTACAATAGCATGCACCCGAGACATGTTTTTCAGAATATTGTTGAAAATCAAGTGACCAGGATATCCAAGCTCTGTACTGATGATGATGATTTTCTGCAGGAACAAGACAAACTCTTACAGAATTTTGCTTCAAGAGGCTATAATGAAAAACAATTAGTCATGAATAAAGGCAAAGCAATGTCCATTTGATTCAACAAAGGGCAACCGTACTACTGGAAATGGAAGCAGAGTGATGTGAACAAAGGTGGGAATAGCAACAGTCTCAGATGAATGATGACCTACAGCACTGATTCCTTTGATGTTCGTGAAACCATCAAGAAATTTTGGCCAGTCTTAACTGCTGACAGTAAAATTAAGAGAATAGTAGGGGAAACACCTAAGTTTCGTTATAAAAACAAGAAGAACTTAAAGGATTTATTGTGCAACTATGATGGAATACCTAACAAGCAGAGCACAGAAGGAATAAATAGGTTAGAAACTTGGAAATGTGGCTTTTGCAAAGCTTGCAGCCACATTAAATGTTCCAACAGTTTTGTTCATCCGGTAACTAACAAATGCTATAAGTTCTCTTGTTTTGCTAACTGCAACACCAAGAATGTTATATATGTTGGCACTTGTAATTTGTGCCAAGCCTATTATGTAGGAAAGACCAATAGAAAGTATAAGGAATGGATACTTCGCCACCTGTTAGACATCAGGAATAAAGTGGTAACCAATGCCCTATATGGACATGTGTCTGAAAATCCAGGGCATTCATTTAGCTTTATGGTTATCTCAAATGTGACTACTAACCTCCGTGGAGGAGACATTGTCAACAAAACTGAAAAGGAAGAAAGCAAATGGATCATGAACCTCAGAGCTAATTTATTTCCAAGGCTCAACAGAGTAGTTCCTATTAAACCTATTTTGAAAGAGAGAAGCCTAATTAAGAAATGAAATGGAGGCTTAAGGAAGGCGTGCATCTGATTGCTGTATGTGATTGGTTGAGCAATTAAGGATTTTTATTTAACAGCATTAAGTCAGGTCTACACACTAAGATCTGAAGAAGGTTTTTTTAACTGAAAGTGCTTATCCTGTTTGACCTGCAACTTGAACAGCACAATTTGTGCTTTTTATTTCTTCGTTTTTATTAAAGCCTACATTTTAACAGAATTTCTCAGTGAACTTTTCGTTGTGGTGGAAGCCTTTTTTTCATTTTATTATTTTTGCCTATTAAGGCTTCCTCTGGAGGTGGTTTTTGGTTTGGTTGTTTGTATTTGAAGTATTGAATATTATAGGGATCTTTAGAAAAGGCTAGAAGAAAATAACATAGAAAAATTGGAAAATGTGGGAAAATTACTTGCAGAATAAGGTTTTAGAGGACCAAGGATGTTTAAAGGAAGGCTGGAATTGATCATTTATATAATGTTGGATTGATGATAAAAGTATAAAAGAATATATATGATGTACAATGTTTGTAACTGGGATCAATTTAAGATAGTTTGTTTTCTTTTATATAAATGTATGTTTGTCTGTGTTTTAAGTGAAAATTCAATAAATGTACTTAAAGCACAAAATATTACCATTAATTACCACTAAATCATCAAAAAAAAAAAAAAAGTAATAGCAAATGTAAACCAGTAAGTTAGATTTGTGATTACCAAAAGATAAAACACAACTCCCAACCATGTCCCTGGAAATGAAATATATTAATTCCAGGGTCACACAAACTTGAAGGAAACAGGAAAAGCCCTGGAATTATATAACTGTTGGTCTAATAAAGTATGACTGTTGCATAAGTGAACCAACTGTACAACTGAAAAAACTCCAGTGTTCCAGCATATGGTGAAATTTGTACCGAAATATATCCCATAACCATTACTTAAATATATCTGGTAGGTTTCTGCAGTACAACATTACAAATTTTATATAGATATATGCAGTGCACACTATATTTGGCCTTATTATACTTGAAAAGTTATCTCACAGATTACAAGTTGAAGCACAAAAGTGGCTTTGGACTAAAAACACCTTCCCATACTATTATACTGGTGCATATTAAGTGATTACATTTATTTTCAGTCACAAAGAAATGAAATCAGGATTTTTTATATTGAACTGCTGAACAAGTTAGAAAAAAAATGTACAGTAGTGAGCAATCTTTATTTATTTATTGGTACTAAGGAACCACTGATTAAGAACCAAAATTGGCCTGATGTATACATAATACTCTCAATTGTATTTATATGACTAGTTCATGACATACCTGCATCAGTGGGAAACAAAATACAAGAAAAGTGATGACATTGCATACTTTAATAAGTACAATGCCCAAGGCACCAAATATCATCAGAAAAGCACAAAATGAAGAATTAAAGTAACAGTATAGTTTGAGAGCAACTCATTGGTATCACAAAAAACATAGAGTTAATTGATTGCAAGCCCTGCTTGGACCATAGATGCCTTTTATTGTATAAAAGCTACTCTGTTATAAGGTGAATGTTTTTAGATCTGATGATGCTTGTTAGCGAAAGCACTTATCTGTCTGGACACCATTGAATAAATCAAGTCTTATTTATTTACATATTTGTTCCTATTGTCAAAATTATGATGGAAAAGCCTATATAGATGTATGTATATATATATATATATATATATATATATATATATATATATATTCTCTCTGGGCTTATTTTTAAATGAATAGGTGAGACTTTAAAAATTATCCATTAAGCACTTTCATCCCTTCTGGATGAATAAAATGCTATTTTAACACTGCCATTGATGTTCTTGTATTGCTGTGTTTCCTGTTGCTCTCAAACTATACTGTTACGAGTGCTGGGTGTTATAACTTCTAGAGCTCTAAATAAAAAATTATGCGTATCTCCATACTGTACTATATGCTTAGCTAATGCATTGTGTACTAGGCCCCTTTTAATATGGTAGACATGCTCCCGTATTCTGTCCCTAAAAGCCCTATTGGTTTTCCCTACATAGAAGCAGGAGCAGGTCTGGCAAATAGCCAAATATACCAGATGGAGGGTCATACAATTGGCTGTTACAGATATTCGAATCTCCTTATGTAAATCAGGATGAAAAAATTCATCTTTTGTATCTATATATATATATATATATATATATATATATATATATATATACAAAAATTACAATGGCCACAGGGCACAGTATGTCCACCTTCAAATGTCAATTCATTATCTTTAGGATAACATAATAACCTTTTTAAGTTCTTCTTGTTCCTAAACAAAAAATGTGGCTCATCTCCAACTAGCTTCTTTATACTCTCATCTGTTTGTAAAACCGACCAATGTCTGGTGATGATATCTCTGATATCTGTATGGTCTGAAGTAAAAAAAGATGGAATTTTAACAAGAGATAAATTAGTGATAGTACCAGTAACATTCCTAGTAATAACTGGTCCAAATTAAGGTGCAGCAACATCTTGCCTCAAAGATGGAATATTACTTAATTGTCTTGTAATATCTACCTCATGATACCCTCTCTCTAATAATTTAGTTTTCAATTCTGCTAATTCTTGTGAAAATCCAGCTTCAGAGGGATTCAATCGGGAGGCTCTAATGCCTTGCCCTTTGATGATGTTCCTAAATACATATGTTGGATGCATGCTAGATCTCAATAAGAATGTGTTACAATGGCATGGTTTCCTATAAATGCCAGTATTAATCAATCCACTTGATAATTTCTCTATGTATAGATCTAGAAAATCTATCTTGCTATTAGATTTGTTCATAGTGAACTTTAGAAAAATCTGTCAGGTTGTTCATTTTCTTTAATAATGTGTCTAATTACTGTATTTGCCCCTGCCACAGGACAAAAAGATCGTCCACAAAACGTCGGTAAAACCTGACATGGTCTCTAAATTCAGTAATTTTGAATAAAGCTGTTTCCTCCCAGTATGCCAAAAACATGTTGGCATAACTATTCGCACATGTTTTTAGATCTGATGATGCTTGTTAGCGAAAGCGTTTATCTGTCTGGACACCATTGAATAAATCAAGTCTTATTTATTTATACATTTGTTCCTGTTTCACTTCGTTTCCTTCAGTTTTTTAATTTTATATTTATTTTCTTTGGACTGGATACGGAGAGTTTATCGGGCTTTTGGTGGTTAGTTTGTTTATCCATAATTTTGACAATGCTTTGTGCGAGTAAACAATTACTCAAAAAATATTGTTGAAATTAACATTAGCGAACGAGCATAATAACGAATGAAAAAAATTTTTTCAATCTTACCTTAACATTTGGTGCCATTCACAACATGTTTAGTAGGGGGGCAAGCCGTTATACACCCCTCCACACCCATATATATATATATATATATATATATATATATAGAGAGAGAGAGAGAGAGAGAGAGAGAGAGAATATTAAAAAGGAAAGTACAGGCAGTACATGAAATCTGCAATTCACTTATGGTCTGTAATATGAACTCAAGACAGGAAAAGTGTCTCTTATATGACATGTAAGAAGAATAAAGTTGCCCATCTGATATTGAAAGGCAGAAAGAAAAAATGGTACTTACGTATTATTGCAAACACATTCTGAACGACTCACTGCAGTTGTGCTTGTGCCGCAGGCATTTACTCGCTGTATTATGTTGTTAAAACATTTAGTAGATGGTGAGGAAAGTGCTATTTTAACTTTCTGCTGGATCTTGTATGAGTACACCCTGCACTTTTGTAAGGTTACACACGTTTCCTAGCCTTGCCATTGCTTTTCTGTTTGTAACAATCTGTAGGTTGCTTGTACTTGCACTTGCATGCTGCATAATTCTACTTGGACATGTAGCACTGTGTGCGTGAGGTGTGTAACAGTCTGTAGTACTATGTTTGGTTTCTATTTCCTTCATACTTTGTGGAGGGCATCATAAATTGGAGCGGTGTGGGTGGATTTAGGCAGTTATTCTTCTGCCATGCCTTGCTTGTATTGCTATAAAATGGTATCACTGATAGATTTTCCCAATGGTGCACGATGACCTGACATGAGTTGGAGGTCCGGGGCTCCATTCTGATGTTAACATAATGAAGGGGGCCAAGGCAACAGCGAGATATGCAAACATAAATTCATAAGCTAACTACTCTAAGAACATACTCCAACAAGAAAAAAAAAAAAACGAACCTAAATATTTGCACAAAATAATGACTTGGTAGACATTTTCAACAATTGATCTAGTAACCTCTGATTTACAGAAACTCATTATAGCAGCCTACACTGTGTTCAAGTGAACAAAAAATGAGATAAGTTGTTCCCTGAAGTGACAAAAATACACATAATATAAACCAGACCATAGAAACACACTACGTAGAATTCTGAATTCATCTCAGACTTTGGAGTCTTACTGCTTAAGTAAAATGACCACACACAATTATGTATTTAAATTACATCTTCATTTCCTTGGTTGGTTTTCCGATCATCCTTAGAAAATGTAATTCACCACCAAATCTTATTACCACCCGGAATTTTAAACCTCCTGTAATAAAACAGTTCTGCCAGCAGCTAAGACAGCAGTGAGTCGCTTACCATTTCGTTGTAGTTATGAACTTGTTGGTCATTCAGAATGTGGTTGCCATAATACATAAGTATATATATACATACATGATATGTGTATTTAGTGCTTCTGTGTCTACAATAAACACTTCTTTTCTGAAGTTGAGTCATGGAATTTCCTCACTAAGTGCCTGCATTTTATCTTTTTTATACATACGTAATTCGACTGACAACTATTTTATATACGTTTTGTCTATAAAAGACATATTTTAGATATTTTACTAACTCCAGCTTTACTGGGTTCTGACAGCCTAAGTCTGAATTTCCCACACCAGAAATGTTTCTTTTTCCTCATAATATAGTGAGTTGGATTTAGAATGATAAATATAGAGACTGAAAGGTGTCTACTGCTACATCAGGATGCAAGGTGTAAAGCCCCCAAAAGCTTTTGTGATTCTTTTACCTATCTATCTATGTATCTATCTATTAGTTTAGCTATCTGTCAGACATTCTATTGATCTATCTATCTATTCTACCTACCTATATATCGTTTCTTGACTGGGTTATTCTCTAGTTTAGTTTCCCCTTTTCAGTGGAGACCAGGTCTGGTATGTATAATACTAGGGGAAATTTGACCAGGATACTGGGGAATTTTCCCAGTTCTTTTTGATAGGTATCATGGGATCTTTTACATGCACTTGAACTATCAACAACTTATGTAGATGGGAATCTCAGTTTAATATCTTATCTGAAGGATGGCACACTCAGGAGTGCAGTACTCCTAATGCTAGACTTTAGTTTCAGCAATTTGAAAATGAATCCAACCAGCTGGAGTGGAAAGACAATCAATCATGTTACTTGTTGAGCCAGTGACACTCAATGAAATGTTGTTTCAGCAATCTGATTGCATAGGAAGGGCACATTGTGAATAGTGGATATAGAGAAAGTGCTGCAGTCATACTGTGCCATCTTTACATTTATTCTGAATTGATTATCATTAACAAATAGTGATGTAGTAATTTTTTATAGTTTTATTTGGTTTATGTTAATGATTTCATTATATGTTACAGTAATTTAGAGTTTTAAGAAATTTCTTCTGCTTTGTTACCTGTTGAAAATAAGATCATTAGTTATCTATTATGTTGAGTTTAAGCCACGGTGGTACAGCGGTAGCATTGTTGCCTCACAGCAAGAGGTTCTCCCATTCGATTGTCAGCTAGAGTGCCTTCTGTGTGGAGTCTGCATGTCCTCCCCGCGGTCGAGTGGTGCTCGAAAGACATGCGTAGAATGGGCGTGCCTTCATTGAAGGTTGGGCGCCGAGCTGGCACTTTGGCACCCGTAAAAAATATACTGCCAGTCATTAGTGGACCGGAGTTCCACTGTGGCGACCCCTAACCGGGAAAAGCCGAAAGAAGAAATGATCTAATATGTTGAGTAGGTTGCTCTTACAATATAGAGCTGTCTCATTTACAGGAGTTATGGAATTCTGACAAAATAGGAAAATACATCTATTTATATTTTAGTGTCAGTAGCAAAATGTATGCAGTTGTAACAGCGTATACAAAATGCAAACATTCAGTTAGAGCAGTGTGAGCAGATAAACAGGGCAGCCACATTGCCAACTATGCCTAACAATACAAATGTAGTTTGCAGATAAAACGCAGTGCAAGAAATGATGGACAAGGACTATAGTTGAGCTAGTGCTGCTTACTATGAATTTCTCCTTCTCTCCTCTACTGCCCTCGAAACAGCTCCAGAAAATTGCTTAGTACTAGAAAAGAATACATTGCATGCAACAGATGTCAGCGAGTCTTAGTGAATCTCTTCTAAGATACTCCCTGTGATTCAGAAACAATGTGGGCATCACCTCAACCAGCCGTCCTCTGTTTACTGTGGAGGATCAACTTATCCCACTAAACCCTTGCCTCCTATCCCTCCCAGATAAATTCCTTTGCCTCATTGTTAATTATTGTCCATAACTTTTCTTCTGGTTGATAAAAATGTGCCTGACCTGTATACCCTGTATATAGAACTAAAGGAACTACAGACTCTACAGACTTTTTCACTGCTTGTATCTTGCTATCCATGTCTATAAACATGAGCTTCTAGTTTCTCAGTTTTTGTATTATCCTTTGTATAGTCTTTCCCCACATATCCTTATTTGCCATAACAGAAGCCTTTTTAATCCACACTCCTAAATACGTAATCTTGTCATGTTCTCATACATATCGGTATTGTTGAACCAAGTTATGAATTAAGTTATGAGTGGGTGCATAATTTACAACTATAGTCAGTGTTTTATCTTCATTAATGTTATATAGTGAAAAGACAGGAAACTGTCTCAAAATGTTCCACAACACAGAGATGTCCTTTATCAAGTGCAAAATAATATCATCTGCAAAAAAAGTCAACTTTCCTTGATTACCACACCAATTATATCTTTATTTTCTTAGCCAGTGGCTCTAAATATAAAGCAAATAAGAAAGGGGAAAGAAGCCACTCCTGCCAAGACTCTCCTGCCTGGTTTCTCTGCTCAAACAGCTTATTGGACTGACCCCCCCCCCCCACTTTAATTCCTGTCTCCAACCCTTCATACGCCTTAATGATTAACCTTATAATTGTATCAGGGAATGCAAATGGGTCCATTGCCTCACTCATAAAATCCCAGTTTACTCTGCTGAATGCTTTCTCTGCATCAAGACCTACCAAAAACATAGGCATTTTCTTACATTCTGCTTTCTTCTGGATCATCATTGTTCTAGTAATGTTGTCAAATTATTGCCTATCCTCCACAAAATCACATTGATCCATATCTGTCCATGTTGGCAACATCTTTGTCATTCTTTTAACTAATGTAGACATAAACGCTTTATAATCATGGTTTAAAATTGAAATGGGTCTATATGAGGCTGTGTCTGATGGGTATTTACCATCTTCGGGTAATACAGTCACCACAGCTATCTTCCAAGATGCTAGTGCTTCTCCTTTTACAATGGTATTAAACAGAATCTTCCAGATCTTTATCACTTTCTTCCCTCTTAACTTCTAAACTTCCACGGGAATACCATGTTTCTGGAGAGTTCCCTACAGATTGACTATACATCATCATTTTTATCTCATCTCCTCTTATCTTAACTATTGTATGTTAAGCATCATCTTTCACTAATATTGGCATAATTAAGTTTTCCATATTAATTTCCATGTGTACTTTTTCTTGGTTTCCACATTCATCTGCTTTATACAAATTCATAAAATTTTTGAAACATCTCTAATATCGCTGTAAGATCTCTGTTTATCTTTTTTGTTACAGGCTCTCTAAGTTTGGTGACAACTCTTTCTACTTTCTGTTGCTTATGTCACTGTGTTAAAAGTTTTTGAGCTCTGTAGTTGTTTTAAAAAACAGTTGTTTAACAACAGTCTTTCTAAACTCATGCATATTATCCAAATGCCCCCTTATTTGCTCTTAGCACTCTGCAAGACTACAGAAAAAAGATCTTGAGGAAACAGGCAGTTCAGCCCCATAGTACTGGTACAGTAGGACCATACATACACACAACTAGCACAAAATGTTCAGCAGTTACAACAGTAAAACCTACTGATGACTGGATGCTTCAGTGGTGAACAGGGATAAAGCCCTAACTACAACCCAGCTGACCCAGGTTCTGTTAGTGGCTTGGGAAACTGACAGAGCATCAGGGAAGGATGGAGGTGTGTCCATCCCTGGAGGAAGGGCGATCACTTGGGCATCCCTATGACATCCCTGGTGGAGGCTGTGTAATGGACAGGGAAGGTGTAGTCCAAGGGGGGATTAGGCTGGGAATTTGGCTGAGCTTCCTCAGAAGTAGGGGCAGTCAGGGAAACCAGGTTAGTCCTTGAACAGCAGATGATGGACAGTGCCGCCCACCCCAGGACAACCTTAAGTTCTGTCTTGGTCCAAGTAAAAAAGTATGGAGTGAAGTACAGGGGTGAATTACTGGAACTGGTAGACCCAATGATGAAGATGGGGCACTGAGGCTGGCTATCAGTATGAAATGGCGAGAAATGCACCCTCCCACAAAAAAAAAAAAAAAAAAAAAATTCTGCTGACTGAAGCAGAAAGAGTGTAATGCAGGGGATGCAGCAATATCTAGTCCAGAACTATGCACCCCAGTGAGCACACTGTGACACACAAACACACACACATATCTATACACACCACCAAAGGGAGAGGGAGAGAAAGTTCTCTCAACAAAGGCTTGCATGCAGTTGTGAAATGTTTGATGCACATATTTAACATTTTTGAATGTTGCATTGTCTGTATTGTTCTAGCAAACTTCCCAGCCATGGTTGGGCTTTCCCAGTGATATATAACCTGTAAAGAAAGACAGTTGGGTAGACAGAACTTTCAGAGTCTTTTCCGGTGTCTTTAAGTGGACTAGTATGGGCCCAATTCATATATTAGAATTTAAGGAGCTCTGAGAATTTGTATAATTCATCTCATATTTTCCTTCTCTGTCTTGGAAATTTGGCTGGGGTAGTATATCTGAGAGAATCAGTATATCTTTGTTAGCTAAGTACCCTGTCATCCTTTCTTTTATACACCTGAGTATAAAGGATTAGTCCAGATAAAAACACTTTAGCTAGCAGATCTAGGATACTGTCTCTCTCTCTCTCTCTCTCTCTGTCTCTCTCTCTTTCTCTAATACTTTCACTGTGGGAGGAATAAAGACACCTTGTTGAAGCTTCCAGTAGTTTATTCAGTTAAGCAGGTAGATGGACGAGTGATTTTGTTCTATTACATTACATTCAACAGGTCAGTTATTTAAAGGCAGCTACAAACAATGGTGGGAGGGTCCATGAGAGCTGACTGGAGAAAAATCTGGGAAATGGAAAAACAAGGAGTCAGTCTCAAAGCTTAGAGTTCAGTCCCTTATTTGAATATTCCGGAAAGATCTGAGAGGGTTTTCCAGCTCAGCAGGCTGTGGAGCTTCATTCTTAGTTAAGAGCTTTTACTTTTAACTTCTAACAAACAAAACATGACACTCACCATGAGCTACAACTATAGAACTATATTTAAGAATACACATTCTTCTGAGCTTCACCGGATCCATCTAACAGGGTGGTTTCCATTTTGATTGTTGAAAATGTCTGCTTTTACAAGGCTATCACCAATATTTATTACTCTGTTTTGTAACACATGTAAAATGAGAGGGTGTGTCTGAATCAGTGGGGCTCGTATTCCTTGGATCCATGTATGAAAGCAATATTACAGAACTTTTTCCAGTCTATCACATGTAATATGAGACAATGTGCCCACTTTTATGGGGATCATTATCTCCTGACACACAATTTGAAAGTCTAATATTCTCTTGTGTAGGAAAAAAATGTTTATAGACCCTGCTTAAAAGAGGCTCATATATGTTATTAATGTGACCAGTTCCATTCTTCTTCCTCCTGATGAAGACAGCCCTTTCTATATGCAGGGAGGAAGCCAGTTAAAGCTACACTGATTCCCATTTTTGAACAATACATGCATCCAGAGAAATGACATACAGTGGAAAACAAGTCAGTGTTCATTTTTTACAGAGCTCATGGATGTGCACAAGTAGGAGAAAATAAATACGTAATGTTTGAGACCTCTGAACCTTTTGCATGGGCTTTCTGTGCCCATGGAATAAAAATCCACCAAGTGGTGAACTGCAGCATATACAAAAATGTTAATAAACATAAGAATCACAGATCTTCTTTGAGCATGGGCAAATTGGGCCTATGGTGTAAAGAATACAGCAGTGTGGTGTGCTGCCCTGGAACAACAATTTTCATTGTACTGCAGATTACAGAAATTGTTAAATGCAGGCCCAGTGGCTACAGAATCTACACCTGGTTGTTGTGGGGTAGCTGCAATGAGAGTTGAAATGCTCTTGGTCTCAGAGCATGGTTTTATGGTACTCCAGTCTGGGGTCTTCACTGTCTAACTTATTCCTGAGTCTAGGAGTTACTGAGGGCTCTTCTGTTCAGATTCTTCCTCTCTTAATGTTCCAGGCTGTAAAGTTAGTGTGAAAGAGGGCTACATAGCTTTGTGCCTGGTTAGATAAAGAGCTGGAAATTGGGGAGGGATCTGGTAGAAGGACAGTTAACCAGTCTCTTGAGGGAAGGGGTTGTGCCATGGGAACTGGGGTGGAGTTAGATGATGTAAGAGGCTGATGTAATCGGTATGGGAATGGGCAGTCAATCAAACTGGGATGCACAGGCCTACCTTCACTATTATCATGCTTTTTACTGAATTTGCCATTTTGTTTGCATTTCACCTCAGAAGCATCATTTGATTTACTTATATTAGCATTTTTATCATCACCTATAGCTGACCATCAGCTGCCCTAGCTTCTCTCCTCATTCACCAGGTCTACTAGACCCACCTTAGCCTCCCCTGGAGTCAACCAGAATTTAGTCCAAGGCAAATGAGGAAATCAAAGATACTATGGCAGCATGCATCATGCTGCATACAAGAGAGTGTACGGTAACTCCCATTCCCTTGGGGCAGCCTTGGCAACTACATGATTGTTGCCTTTTGGAGGAGCATACAAGCTTCCATGGAGGAGCAACCTCCTGATGGAACAGCTTACTGCTCATACAGCATCGCCAGGCCTGGGTGCTGTGTATTGCAAGATGCCTTTAGGCTGTCTTCTCCCCCCCCCACCCAATGGGCAAACAGACATAATCTGCTTATTCCCATGCTCCCCCTGCAGCTCTTCAGCAACCCTATCGCTAATCTAACATGGGTCATCTGGGGTGCTTTATCCCTCTGCATCATGGGGCTGCTTAAGGGTGGCCACGGTGGTGCAGTGGTTAGCGTTGTCACCTCACAGCAAGAAGTTCTCTGGTTCGATCCTCGGCTGGGGTATCTTCTGTGCGGAGTGTGCATGTCCTCCCTGTGGTCGTGTGGGTTTCTTCTGGTTGCTTCAGTTTCCTCTCACATCCCAAAGACATGCTGTAGGTGGATTGGACACTCTAAATTGGGCCTAGGCGTGAGTGCGTGTGTGTGTGTGCCTTCTGTGGAAGCTTGGGCGCCGGGCTGGCATGTCGACACTGTAAAACTCCACTGCCAATCATGAGCGGACATGTGATCCACTGTGGCGACCCCTAAAGTCCAAAAGAAGAAGATCATGGGGCTGCTTACTTTCATTATGATTTTACCTCATTACTAATTCAGCCTCATAAGTGATCTGGATTACCTTTTCTAAAGCTAAATTTACTTCCAAATGCTAGTTTTGAGACACTTCTAGCCCAATCCCTATTTCATCTCTACTATTTTCAGTTTTTGTCTGGATAAACCCACAATATTAAGATAGTTTACATACGTTCCTGACTAAAGATGTTACTGACTCTCCTTTAGGTTGTGCACATTTGGGAAAATATGTCCTTTGATGAATAACATTTCTTTCTGGCACATAATGTTTGTTAAGCTTATTTATTACTGGCTCATATGTAACACTCTGATCCCAAGAAAATGAGCTGTAAATGGCTTCCACTTCTTTGCCCATAACACAAAGTATTTATTTCTTCACATTCTTTGTCAAGCTTTAATAATAATCAAAAGTGTGTGAACCTCAGCCTCCATGATGTCTAGATAAATGGCTTTTTAAAGTCAAATAACTTAGGAAAGCTCAATTTTGCTGTCTTTGGCTAGTGTTCAGTTACTTAGCTATTTAGGGTACTTAGTTGAAAATCAGTAAATGTTATTTTGAGTTATAACGACAACTTTTTTGGAGTAAAAACTGCTTATTTTGAGCTCTAGAACCTTATGTGTTTGGCCCAGTTGCTGGCTTTGAACAGTGTCTTCCTTCTAAATTCTGTCATTTTAATAAAAAAAACATCCTACTGGTCTGACAACATGTCACAATATCAGCCTGAAGTATTCAATAAAGGCACTTGACTCATGACTGTAAAGTTATGATTCAGATTTAATCCTCTTCTCAACTGAGTGGCCGTATGCATTATGTATACTCAGCAGACTTAAATGTGCAAGCATATTAAAACATATACATTTACTGTATGTACACATTAAATGATTGTGCATAAACCTGTTAACATCTCAGACCAGTAAGTAATTTGATGGAAATTAGGGTGGATAAAGTATGACTGTATAAAGTACTTACTGTAAAATTAAACCTTTGAGGGGACGTTCCTGTAAAAATAAACTATACCGTTTTTGTGCTTATCCACCTTCTGTTTCTCTTTTCTTAGACAACATTTTTATCCTTATTTCCTATGGATTCTAATTCTGGTCTCATGCTAATATTCTAAAGTAGCTTGGTCTATGTGAGAATCACTCATATAAAAGCATTTCTAGGAAACTCTTCTGTTCTTTGAGCCCTGTCTGGTCCTCTCAGGGAAAGGTGTTGATCTTCAAAGGGAGACTTGTCTGTTGTAGACCATTATCTTGTGTCATGAAAATTGTTGTATCTTTCAGCTTTTCCCAGTTAGGGGTCGCCCCAGCAGAACTCCGGTCCGCTAATGACTGGCAGTAGATTTTTATATACTGAGTTGCCAGCCCTGATGCACAACCTTCAACGAAGGTACGCCCATTCACGCATGTCTCCACACAGAAGACGCTTTAGCTGAGAATTGAACAGGACAACGTCTTACTGTGAGGCGACAATGCTACCACAGCACCATTATAAAAAACTCCAACACTTTTAAGAACACTAATCACTATCCCTAAGTTTATTTCTCTTAGGGTATGGAGGGAGGGCAGTGTCACTCGTCTAGTCAGGATAAAACAGACGAACATTCATGGGTTCAGTTCAAGCAGCTTTATTACACACAAACACATCAGGAATGAGGCTTTGTAACTTAAACTTAAATAAACTTATAAACAGACTGACTACTACACTCATACATGTTACCACTCTGGCTGTTCTCTCAAAATAGCACTGCTGACTGCACGTGCTCACTATTTATATGCTCATGCCTACATCTGGAAATGCTTCTTAAAGGTACATACACACGCTCTGTTCTACATCCTCTCTCTTTGAGAAATAGATCATATACTAAATAACAGTATTCAATGACATGCAATTTACACAGAAATGATCTTTTGACATGCAGTTATACAGAACTAATTATTTGACATGCAATCATACAAAATTAGACACATATAAAACAATCCTGTCCAGGTTGCTGTGTATTTTACACTAGGTTTAGAAATATGACCTGACTGTGTAACATAAAAGTCAGAACTGGATCTAGCAATGGAGACTGTCTTCAAGGAATGTTCAACTTTGGGGACAACTGGGACATAATCAGGAATGGGAATGGATACTGAGACATGTTCTTCGGTATGAACATTGTCAGGGTTTCTCTGAGATCTAGGGTCTGTATCACAGGTACGATGCTGTGATATCATTTCTGATGCAGGAGAAAGATGCCTGCAGTTTCTCCTGTATTCTATACCCTCAGATTCCACTAAGTAGGATCTTACCTCGGCACATACACCTCTCACTTGACCAATTCAATCAAAGCCTTTTGCTGTTTGCATCCTCATTGTCTCTCCTTCTTTCAATGGATAAAAATATCTGCTCGTTTTATCATAACTGGACTTCTGAAAGGAATGGTTCTTAAAAAGTTGGGCTTTGATTGCTTTGTTGTTTTTAGCATTAGGCACCAACAAACTAGAAATGATAGGCAAGATTGTTCTGGTTTACCTAGATAGAAGCCTCTCAGCAGGCGAGCCAAGTAGATTGTCACGTGTTATATTTCTGAGGTTAAGTAAATTCAAGAAAATATTGGTATTGTGACACTTTGACCTCTGTAGTAATTCCTTTGCACTCTGTACTGCACATTCAGCAAGGCCATTTGACTGTGGGTATTCAGGACTACTAGTAACATGGATAAAAACCCACTCTTCTGCAAATCTCTGAAACAATTGACTGGTAAACTGGGTACAGTTGTCAGAAATAACTTTCTGTGGACTACCATGGACTGAGAAATGACGTTTCATCTGAGTAATAACAGCACTGGACGTTAGGTTAGGTAGCAAATTGATCTCAAACCAGTTTGAATAAAAGTGTACCAACACTAAGTAATGCTGATTGTTCCACTCAAATATGTCAGTGGCTACTGCTGACCAAGGTAGATCAGGAATATAGCTTAACTGAAGTGGCTCTTTTTGCAAATGCGGTTTAGTACTGTCGCATACTGAACAAGAGGAAAGCACTTTATCAATGTCTTTCAATAGAGAATGCCAAAATACTAGTCCTCTTGCCTTTCTTTTGGTAGAATCAGAACCTGGGTGGCCATGATGCAAAAGCTGAATTTATTCATGTTGTAAGGAAGTAGGAACAATGACTTTTAGACCTTTGAAAATGGTACCATCTTCCACCAGCATCTCATCTCTGTATGGAAAATAAGGTTGCACTTCTGGCGGTACAAAGGATTGCTTTGATGGTCATCCAACATTGATGAAGTGGTTGAGCTTTGGCAAAATTGGATCAGTCTTTGTATGATCTCTCAGCTCATCAAGTATAGTGGTAGAAAAATTATGCAGCCTCCATGACATCAAAGTCAAAATTCTCTGCATCAAGCTGTTCTGTGGTATTTCTGGGTGATCTGGATAAGGTATCAGCCAGATAAAGAAGTTTGCCTTTTGTACAGACCATTTTGAAATTATACATCTGTAATCTGAGCATCATTCTTTGTAGTTTTGCTGGAGTGGTATGCATAGGCTTCTTTAAAATAGTGACTAGAGGTTGATGATCAGTTTCTATTTGGAAAGCTCAGCCATAGATGTAATCACGGAACTTTGAACACGCAAACACAATTGCCAAAAGTTCCTTCTCAGTTTGAGCATACTGCATCTCAGTTTGGGTAAGAGTCCTAGATGCATAGGCAACAGGTCTGCCCTCTTGAAGAATAACTACCAAGACTGAACTTTGAACTATCACAGGAAACAACTACTCGTTTGTGGACATCATAGTATCTCAATGTCGGAGGGCTGAAAATTTGCAGTTTGAGGTTATCAGATGATCTCTTGTGTTGTTCTAACCATGACCAGGCAGCATTTTTGCATGTCTGCTCTCTTAAATGTGCTAACTCACTAAAATCAGTGATAAATTTGCCCAAATAGTTAACCATACCAAGAAAATGCTGTAAAGCTTGTTGGACATTGTCCGGGGCTGGCGTCTCAAGAATGGCTGCTAGTTTAGAAGGGTCTGGTCATAAGCCTGTACTAGTAAATAAATGACCTACATAAGTAACTTCTGGTAGTCTGAATTTATACTTCAGAGCACTAACCTTTAAGTTCACTTCATGTGCTCTGTCCAGAACTTTCCTGAGGTTTCTGTCATGCCCTGCTTCACCATTACCCCCAACCAGTAAATCATCAACTATTATAGCATATGGACAGCACGAAAACATTTGCTCCATTGGATGCTGAAAGACTTGACAGACAGAATTTATTCCAAAAGGCATTCTGAGGAATTTGTATCTACCAAATGGAGCACTGAATGTAGTCAGTAGTGAAGATTTGCGATCAAGCATTACTTGCCAAAATGAACTCTTTGCATCTAAGACAGAAAAAACATTGGCATTTGGCATAAGGGCGGCAATCTCTTTGACTGTACCCATAGGATGATGAGGTCTCTTTAATGCCTTGTTTATTTCTCTTGGGTCAATGCATATTGTGATTTCATCTGAATTTTTCTTATGAGCTACCATGGAAGACACCCACTCATTTGGTTCTATGACTGGACAAATCGCACCCTGCTGCACCATTTTGTCTAACTGGACCTTGACTTTGTCCTGCATAGCTATTGGAACTCTCCTTGCTGGTCTGACCATTGGATTGACCTCTGGGTCTACTTTCATGGAGTACACAACTGGAAATTTGCCTAACTTGTCATTGAAAACATCAGCATACTCTGAGAAAATAGCATCAATAAAGCTGGAACTGGGACATGTGCTTAAATGATGGACTTCATCGGTAAAAGAAAGCAGTTTCATTCTTAAACTGTCTCTGAGACCTAATACTGACTGCACAGGTCTTTGGTCTACATAAAATTGCAAGCTGTAAATGTTCCCAACCGAATAGCATGAAAGCACTACTGAGCCTTCGGTTTGAACCTCTTCACCTCCATAAGCAACAAGCTTCGCAAAACTGTCCAAATTAAGTTGCTCACCAGCTCTTACTTTAGCAAATGTTTCTGCTGACATCACATTACACTTTGAACCAGTGTCTACTTTGAGCTCTGTGGTTTGTCATTGATCAGAACAGTACAAAATACTTTTTTGCCAGCAACTCCACTGCATTAACCTTTTCACTGACCACTGATACACCATCTACATAGAAAGTATGGTTGCAGCTTTCTATATGATCAACTTGCTTTTTTGAGTGATCTTTCTTAATAACCGAATGAGACTTAATTTACAAAACTTTTGAAAGTGATCAAATTTTTTACACTTGTGGGATTGCTAAACAAATGCTAAGCACTTCTCTCTTCTAGACTCATGACTGGCACAACAATTATGACAGTTAACAATAAGACTTGACTTGGGTTTTGTAGACGTACCCTTATACCTTATTGGGAATGTCCATTTTACTGAACTAGTCTTGGAACTTGCTAGAAAGCTGCGGCTGCTACCAGGGAATCCCACAGGAGTTGCAGCTACCATGTGCTTAGGCCCTGCTACTGCTTGCCATGTGCTGCATGTTGTCTATACTTTGTCTAGAGGTTACTGAAACCCATGCTCACTTCCAAGCATACTTGTGGGTCTTTCTGTGAGCTCATGGAACTGACAAATCTGTATGGCTTTGCTCAATGTTAAATCACTGTCACAAAGCAAAATCTTTCTCACTGTACTATTCTTAACACCACACACAAGCCTGTCCTTTATTAACTCATCTTTCAAGTCACCAAATCTCCATGTTTTAGCCTTATTTCTCAAGTCAGTGATATAAGCTGCAAATGTTTTACCTGGCTTTTGGTCTTTTGCATATAATAAGTGCCTCTATAATGTAACATTTGTCTGGGGGTTGCACATTTCTCTAAATTTACATTACAAGCACTCAGAGTACTCTCTTGATTCAGCCAGTACTTCGATATGGCAGTTCCCCCTCTCCTGCATATACTGCTGGCACATACACAAATGAACACTCTCTTTCAATGGCCTCTGACCCAGCTAAGTTATGCAAAATGAATGCCCTTGTATGTGCATCTTTGTCAGAAAACGCTGCTTGTATAAAAATACAGTATTTCTGTTCAAATACTCTCCAATTCTCTGCTATATTATAATCAAACAAAAGTGGACTAAGTCTGTGAAATGCCTCTGCCATATCAAGACACAGTAGTGAAGGTAGTGAAGGTGCTTGGAACTATATACGAACATACACACATATAAATATATGCCAGAACTTGTAATTATGCCCAGTAGCACAACAGACTCTTTGAAATAACTGCACTTTGCCAAATAAGTCTCCTTAGCACAAGAACACTTTAAGACCACTGCCCTGTACTCTCCTAACTTAAATGGTTAGAACTACCAAACCTTCTAACATTTAACCAACTGTCCACAGCCCAAAATATAATACAATATAATTCACAAACCTAACAACTGCCCAGCACTCACCAATCTAGTCCAACCCAACGGCAATCCTAGAGCTCTAAGATCCTCAAATAAACTATTGTTAAAGATTACCCAAGCCCACAACACACAGGGGGCTGCCCTTTTTTTCCATAAAATTGCCAAACTGTGGAACACTCTTCCTCACTCTATGGCTAAAAGCCCCAGCATTCCTGAGTTAAAAAAAACTCCTTAAGGAACATCTAGCAAAACACTGTCTCTGCTCCTGCCATACTCCTGGTTAAGCTACCTATTACTCCCTTACATTACCCTAAATTAGCTCATTCTCACAGCTACAACTATTAAGTGCCGAAGGCTATTATCTTGATTCAACACTCAGTTTCAGTTAGCAATGTATACGCATATACAGCTTTGTCTTTAACTGTTATGTAAACTGCATTTCTCTGTCTTGCAATTACTGTGTCACACTGTTCTCACTATTAACTCATGCAGCCAGTTTTTATCACTAACTGTGACATTTTTTGTTAACTATGTTAATTTATTTGTTCATTATTTGCTAATTATTGTTATATAACTAATTTCTTTACTGACTTGCTTTGTACATTGTTGATTAATATGTGTTCAATTTGATTATTTAATACTATCTATTTGTATGTATGGAGCTTTTCTCCCCGGGCCTCCGCTGAAAATGGGCCTCATGACTAATCGGACATTGCCCAGTAAACAAACAAAATAAATAAATAAATAAAATCACTGTACTTTATGAAACCACTCCTTGTCAGTGTATGAAATACTTAAAATGACTGTACTTTGTGAATAAACTGTACACAGCAGAAGACGCTCAAAGTAAGATACACTTCAAAGTGAATGCACTTTGCAAATAAACTGTACACAGCACAGGAACCTTTCAAAATGGCTGTACTTTGTGAAATAACTCTGTACAGTCAGTGTAAGAAACACTTTGAAATAGCAGGACTGTGTGAAAAAACCAACCAGCACAAGAAACTTTTTGAAATGGCTGCACTTTGATTGCACTTTGCAATATAACTGTATTTTACATACAGCAAACTATTTGAAATAATTGCACTGTAATAAGGCACACACTCTGCAAACACTTTGCACAGTCTGAGATACTTCGAACAACTCTAGTTATACTTTGAATGGCTTCAGTCAATGCAAAATAGTAGTTTATGCCGGAAACACAGTTTTTTACTAAAAATATGCAGCCGCTTTGCTCTTTAAGCTTATTTTGCGTTTTTTATTTCACTCATTATGCCCATTTAATCTTATATCATGCTCATAATACTTTTCTTGTGCTTGTTTTACTTTAAACATGCTCTTTATGCAAACCAAAGGTAATTTTGAGCTCCACATGAATATTTCTGCTAGTTTTATCAAATATCACAGTTTCAAACATTTCATTTAATTAATAATGCATTTTGTGCCTTTTGTTTGATTAATAATATGTTTTGAGCTACCCGTTTGATTAACAATGCGTTTTGTGCCTTACAAGTGCTCTGTTTCATTTTCTTTGCAAAATAAATCTTTCATGCAAGTTTTGGTTACCTTAAGTTCATTTCTGGCCCTTTTTGTTTGTCTGAGCTTCATTTCACTCAACCAGCTCAATCTGCCTTCGCCTTCTACTCTGCACCTCATGGCTTGAATAAGCTGCTCTCTTAATCCCACTTCTGACACCATGTCACTCATCTGGTCAGGATAAAACAGACGAATATTCATGGGTTCAATTCAAGCAGCTTTATTACATGCAAACACATTAGGAATGAGGCTTTGTAACTTAAACTTAAATAAACTTATAAACAGACTGACTCCTACAATCATAAATGTTAACACTCTGTTCTCTCAAATAGGCACTGCTGCCTGCATGTGCTCTCTATTTATATGCATGTGCTTACATCTGGAAATGCTTCTTAAAGGTACATACATATGCTCTGTTCCACAGGCAGCTTTACTCTTGTACTGACCTACTGCTTCTCAGTGTTCATTCTTTATAGTAAAAACCTTTCACAGCTATGTTGCACTTATAGAAATGTCTTCATTGACATGTTATATTTCTCACCCCATAGCAAATGTCTTCACTGACAGGTTAAATTTGTCCTCTCCCCACCTTCCATAGTCTTAGAAATGCCATTTGTGTTGCAAGCTAGACCATAATCCCTTGTAAATAATAAACTGGCAGTAGGACTCTGCAATGGCTGTGTATAATCTGTATACGACCACGGTCAAAGAAAAGCATATGACATTTGGTTTAAACAAAGAAGTTATATATACTGTGGCCTATACCAATTGTTTGCGGGATTAAAGTTTTAATTAAAAGGTACAGCCTGGGCGGAGAACTATGTCTATCAGCAGCATCTTCCCAACAATTCTGTTCATTAAAAGCTCAGGCTAGAAGTTTCCAAGTCTGCACAACTACCTTTTAGGACTGGATACTTTGTGCATATGTCATTTTGATTATTAATTAACCAGGCCATGTACTCCCTGAATAATATATCACCATCTTGAGGTACTGGGATCACAGTTTTTGCAATATAAATAATCTAGGTTCTTTACTAAATCATTGTTTATTAAACATTTGATAAATATTTTGGAGTCCAAAATTTCTTCAGAAATATAGAGTTCACATTTATTTATTTATTTATTTATTGATATTTGTTTACTGGGAAAGTCCACTGGGCTAGGCTAGCCCATTTTCAGTGAAGGCCCGTGGGGGGGGGGGGGCTGCAGGAAACATACAAAGAATACAAAATTTAAAACATATTTTTACATAAGAAGTGTCTTAACAGTATTATATAAATTTACAGAAGATAGAAAAAATTATTGGAAAACAGAAGAGAAAAATTACATATTAGTATGATTCAATAAAGATATTTAGTACATCATACAAAACATAATACAGTGATATTTGGCAACAGAGAATAACAAACTGTCATACTTGAAAATAGAGGAGTGTATCCATGTGATCTTTATTTGATAAAGTATTGGGAGCATGCAAGTAAGGTTAGTGTGAAAGCATAGGGGTAAGACTAAAGAAATCTAGTACAACATGCAAAGCATATTTCAGTGGTGTTTGGCAACAGAGTGAGAAACAAGCTGTTATAGACAGGACAGGAAGTAGTATATCAAGTCTTTATGTGATCAAGAAGTGTAAACATGGGAGTAAAGGTTAGTGTGAAGGTATAGGGTTATAGGTTTATGATGGCATAAGAGTAAGGGAATGAGATGAGGTGCAGTCAGAGAAGGTGGTGTGTGGGGTATAGTAAAAGTGGTCAGTCATGCAATACAGGTGAAGGAAGTTTGGGAAATAGATGGATAGTGGGGAAAAATGAGAGAAAGGTGGGGTAAAGAGGAAGAAGGTAGTTTGTTAGAGTAGAGGCAGAGTGGAGACTAGTGAAAGAAGGGAGGGGAAGGAAGAAGGAGGAAGAGATGAGTAGAGGGAGTGTTAGATGAAGCATTCATGTGGTAGTATAAGAGTAAGAAAGGAAATTGTGAGTAAATGAGTTGAACAGATAGGATTTAGGTAATGGCTGAAGAGGGAACCAAGCAGTTACAAATCCACATGGAAGAGAAGTGACTGTGTAGTGCACTTTTGAAACTGGAAGGTGTTGGTAGAAGGTGTACAGATGCTGGAAGATTGTTCCAAAATTTGGAGATAGTCCAAGAGTATAAGAATTTGAATGCAGGAAGTTTGGGTTTATGTAGTTGGAGAAAGTATTGGTGTTCAGAATGTAGGGGACAAGCTGGAGAGTACAGGATAAAGAGGGCGCTGAGTGCTGGACAGTCCAGGGGTTTATATATACGTTTATGGGAGATTGTAAGCCGGAGGATAAGAAGGTAATGGGGCAGTTCAAGCCATTGTAGTTGCCAAAGGGCAATACAATGATGAGTAGAGTGGCGACTGTTTGTAGCTTATTTAGCAATCTTATTATAGCATGTTTCTAATTTTTGTCATTAAGGAAGACTGCAGATTAGTTAATAAGGGAGCACCATAAGTCAGTGAAGGTAGAAGGTATGATATAACTAATGCTTGCTTATTAGGGAGGGAGAGGAATTTATTATGTCGATATAGTAGCCCCAGTTTTTGGGGGGTTTTATTTATGTTATTTTGAATGTGATGATTGAATTTAAGATTTTTATTTACAATTACCTCTAATAGTTTGGTGTGGGTAACTAACTCAATTTTATTAGAGTTAAGGGAGAGAATTTCAAAGTCAGCTATATTAAGGGGAAAATTTGGAGAGAGGTGATTACTGTAAAGCCAGGTTTCTAGTGCGGTAAATGCAGATTGGGTGATTTGCTTTAGACTGTTTGAGTTGTGGGCAGAGCAGACTATTGTGGAGTCATCTGCGTACTGGACTAGTGAGGCCTGCTGAATAGCTTGGTGAAGATTATTAATAAAAATGTTAAACAGGAGACGGCCTAAAATTAAACCTTGGAGAACACCAGTAGGGTTATGTATGTAAGGGGAAATGGAGTACTGCCATTTAACAGCATACTGTCTGTCAGAAAGGTAGCTTTTGTACCAGTTAAGAGACTGAGTGGATAGACCAATACTAGAGAGTTAGGAGAGGAGGATAGAGTGAGATACAGTAGCAGATGCTTTTGATAAGTCCAGAAAGAGGGCTGATACAATGTTATCAGAGTCTCGTGCTTTGTTCACAATGTCTAAGAATGAGATTAATGCAGTGGATGTGCTATGTCCATGATGGAAACCATGCTGAGTAGGGGAGAGAAGATTATATTTTAGAAGGTAGTCTAAAAGTTGTTTTTGAACATACTTTTCTAGAATTTTTGAGATAGGAGAAAGTAAGGCTATGGGTCGGAAGTTGGAGATGTCAGCTGAGGAACCACCTTTATGAAGTGGTAATATGATAGCTTTTTTCCAGAGGCAAGGGGTATAAGATTCCTATATGGATCTATTAATCAGAATGCTAATGGGGTAGGCCACAGAATCTGCTGCAAGTTTGAGGAATTTGGCAGAGATATTGTCAGCAGAGATGGAGCAGTTTTTTGATCAGGAAGGTAGGGATAGGAGAGAGTGTAAAAAGTGGTAGAGGAATAAGATGTATGGCATTTGGTGAGAAAGTATCAATGGAAAGAGAGGGGTAGTGAGTAGAAGATGGTGAAGAAGCAGTTGGGGAGAGGAATGGAAAAGGTGGAGGTGATATTGGTGATAGTGTCAATATAGTAAGAATTGCAATTTGTTTGGGTGGTTTATTAGCATGTGGACAGGGGTTGGGCTTAGTGCCAGGTTTAAGAAGATTGTAATGAATATTTGTTCATTAATGGGCAGAAGGTTTTTGACCTTAAGCTGTAGACAATGCCACTGTTAAAAAGCAAATCCACATTTGTGCTACCTTATTTTTCAGTAGTTTATATTTTAAACAGGCTGTTGTAAATGAACCCAACAATAGTGGTGGATTATTATATTTATATCAGATAAAGTAATTCATCAGAACAGGAAACAATGACTTGGAATAAACTGTAGACAGTAAGTGATAAAAGTAATTAAGAAATCACATAAAGGTGGGCTACAGTGGAACAGGACATGGAAGAATATCTGTGCAATGTACTGAAACATATGGATATTATATATGGTTTTGAAAAAAATTCTTGATTAAATTATATTAGAAAGAGCTTTATAGAATTTTGGCAGTAGCTTTTGAAACAGATTGATTTATATTTATATAACATCTAGCCACTCCTTCATTGTATGCATTGTCAGCAATTCATACATTTTTGTTAAGACCACCTGGGTGTTAATATTACCTCATGAGAAAATAGTCTCACTGAAACATTTCTAAATATTTGGACTAAAGATGGAATACTTTGAATCCCTTTAGTCAATGATACCACTGAAATATGAAGTATTCTGAAGAAATTCAAATAGAAGTGGGATCTTGCTTAATAACCATAGACACAGAAACTTTATATACATCTCTAACCCACAAAAAAGTCTACAAGCCACTGAGTCATATTTTACAGAACTAATATATAAAAAGGGCCTAGGACATAAAAGAATAGCCTGTTTTCAGTTTTTTTTTGGAAGGATTGATGAATATTAATGCATTCTTTTAGACGGGTCTATATTAGAACATCGAAATTTCACAGTTTCGAATGTTCTAACATCGACCCCTTTTCAGTGAATGCTGACAACATCGAACATGCAGAACAGCGAATTTTTTCCTAGGGAAAAAATTTGCTGTTCCGAAACACATACACACAACACAAGCACACCAAACAAACAGCAATACACACACATACACCTAAAAATCTTACAGCTAACCCTGCACTAAACTATACAAACACCAAACCCTAACCCTAAGGTCCATCACTGTCGCACACTCACCTCACTCGCGCCCTAACCCTAACTCACCTAACCTGCCCTAACCCTTACGTCCACACAATCACACACATACCTAACCCGCACCCTAACCCTAACTCACCTAACCCGTCCTAACCCTCACGTTCACACAATCTCACACATACCTAACCCGCGCCCTAACTCTAACTCACCCAACCCGCCCTAACCCTCACGTCCACACAATCGTACACATACCTAACCCACGCCCTAACCCTAACTCACCTAACCCGTCCTAACCCTCACATCCACACAATCACACACTTACCTGAACCCGACCTGTAACTTTCCATCACAGGCTGAAAATAGTGAAACAACAGAAATGGACAACCAAATTCTTTCCCTAGGAAAAAAAATTGGTTTTCTGTTGTTTCGCTATTTTCAGCATTCGCTAAATAGGGGTCGATATTAGAACATTCGAAATTATGAAATTTCGATGTTCTAATATAGACCCCTTTTAGACAGTACATCGATGATGAAAGGGTAATGAACATGTAATGCAAATGACTAGATATCTGGACAGAAAAACTGCTGTTTGAAAATTCTCGGCCTAGCACTTTCAGTTTACTGTCCTGTTTTGTTGTGCTGATAAGTGTTAAAATGGATGGAACACTATAAACTAGGATATCGCAGTTTAGTGAAAATGAAAGGTTGGTTGTGACTAAAACTGTTCCTGTGGGGATAAACCATTAGTAGTCCTGGTCATTAAAATATTTAAAACTTAATTTTTGGAGAGAACAAGCACACAAACTCCCCATGTAGGGGGTTGCTCTCCCAAATTCCTCTAACTTACATAAACAACTCTAGAATACAATAATTCAAAGAAAAAAAATGTAACAATAGAATAACAGCACTGTTTTTTAATAAATTCCATTTTTAAACTGTGTTAATTTATTAAAATGCAGTTTCTGAAAGCAGAAAAGTACCACCTACCCCATGTGTTATCCAACATCCCCAATATTAGTGTGGTGTAGTTTGATAATTTGTTCACATGAAAATTCCAAAAATGTAAAACATGAGTGGAATGGCTTAAAGATTTATGGTTATTTAAATGATTTTTTGTTGCAGAAACTGAGTAAGTGAAACGTACAGACAGAAAAAAAACAGACTTGTTAATAAGCAAAAACATAACAAGCCTGTTTCAAATAGTATTAACTCTTGCTCAGCAATAATATTTTTTTACGGCCTTTATTCCCAGAAGCCATCTCCTTTGAAACTGCCATTACGATTGATTATTGTTTGATTATTGTTTAAAAGAACACATAGACTCTTGAGTAGGTGAGACAAACAAAAATGACGATTCCTTCAGATAATCTTTTTCTTTCAAGAAGCACAGATTTGGACAAATAAATAGAAAAGCACAAACAGCAGGCTGTGACATCTGTCATTATTGTGCAACTTTCTGGTTTATTAAACGATGCAAATATTTTGCCAGTGCAGCAGCAAAACAATTTCCCTACTTAGCCATTCATTAATACCTATTTTTACTAGGCAAGTGAATTGATCTTTTTCAGAACATTTTTAGCCATGATCTGGGCAGCAATGGCTAGGATATGCTTGGGGTTCCTATTACTTGATCGCAGATGCATTCTGTCGAATGTGTCTTGATCGAATGTAAAAGAACAAAAAGGAAAAATAGCGAAGCAGGTTTTAAGCGAATTCTTTCCCTGGGAAAAATTCGTTTGGCCACTTCCGTTACTTTGCTGTTTTTCGGCACTATAGTGCGATCTCAGAGTTGGTATATTTAAATAGGGGGAGAGTGGGGGGCACAGCCCCACACTTTATGTAAGGTTTTAAAGTTTTTTTTTTTATTTTATTTTTTTGGAGCAGTGATTTTTTTTTTCCCTTGGAAATAAAAAATCACTGTTCTGAGGTTTCGACATTGTAAGCTTTCACTTACATGGGGTCGATTAATCATTGTTCACTTTTTTAAGCATTCAATGATGAAATATAGACCCTATGTTTGTGTGTGTGTCTGTGTACATATATACATAATGATAAATGCACAATCCATCCACCTCTTTGCTGGACATCCACGCTTCCTCTTAACTTCTTCCTGTCTGTCCCAAATCTTCCTCACCAAATTGTTTTCTGGTTTTCTACACATGTGCCCAAACCACCGCAACCTATTCTCTTTGATCTTTTCTGCAATTGGAGCTACTTTGGCTTCTTCTCTTATGTCTTCATTTCTTCATCTGTTCCACAGTGTACATCCTATCACCTTTCTCAGGACTTCATTTTCATCACCTCTAGTTTCTTCAACTGTTCTGCCTTTACTGCCCAGGTTTCTGTACCATACAGTAGTACTTGATGCACCACTGTCTTGTACACCTTACTTTTCAGCTTCTTTGGAATTATTCTGTCATAAACTACACCTGATACTCTATGCCAGTTGGCTGCAGCCCCTCTGATTCTAGCTTTGACCCCTTATTTATTTATTTATTTTTACATTTGTTAACCAGGTTAGTCTGTCTGGGTTCTTAGAAGCCCTTTTTCAGCAGAGACCCGAGGAAAAAAGCTCCCAAAAAAAAAGTTTAAGTAAACAAATAGTAAGAACAAAGATAAACACAGATCACATTTTAAGTATACATACTTCTGAAGTAATTACATAACATGCAATAAAGGAATATACAGAATGGATAGAAATACAATACATATATGGAAATTTTCACGTAGTTTAGCAAGAAACTAAGCAGAAATATGGTAAGACTAAGGTCAATACATTGCTGAACCAAGGTACTAGGCATGAAGTAAGTAAATATACAGATAAAGTTGTGTGAACTTTGGAAGTTAATAAATAAATTAAAGAACAGTAATAAGGGGTTATGGGAATTGAGTGTAACATGAGCTAACTAGTATGGAATAGGATGGAAAAAATGTGTAGGTAGTAGTAAGAGAGAGCGCTAGAAGTGATACAGTTAAGTTAGGTTATCCCTGAATGTTTCTTGGGTATTATTTTAGAGCATGAACATATCCAATGTGATAGGAAAAAAGATTTAAACAGTTTCTTGAAGGCATTTTTGTCTTTAAGTAGTCTAAGGGTTAAAGAGAGTGTGTTCCAATTTTTTGCAGCTGAGTGACAATAGAGTATTTTCCTAAAGGTTTTGTTTGGCTTATGAACTTCAAGAAAGTATTGATTAGTACTTCTTAGTGGGCGTTGAGGAGTATAAAGTGTTAGAGAATTTGCAAGGGATGGGCAGGATTTAGGATTGTTTAGTATATTGTGGGCTAAAAGGAGTTGCGATTGAGGCAGTAAGTTGGAAAATTCAGGCCAGTGTAAAGCCTTTAATGAGAGGCATAGATGGGATTTGTAAGGTTGATTTGCAGCAAATCTGGCTACTTTGTTATATGTGGTTTCTAGTTTGGATAATAGGTTACTCTGTAGATGGGTGAGCATAGGTGAAGCATAGAGTAGGGATGGTAGAAGCAGGGATTGGGCAAGGGATGGCCTGGATGCACAGAGAAGAAAGTTTTTGTGACCTAGTTTTTTGTGTTTTTTCTATTGAGCTATGAATGTGATGGTTGAATTTAAGTTCATCATCAATTATTGCTCCAAGGAGTTTTTTTGGGTGTCAACAGAAATTTTAGTTCCATTAAGGGATGTTAAGGACATGTTCTGTTTTGCATGTTCCAGATTTTTAGATGGGAAAAGTAGTAGCTTAGTTTTGCTCGCATTTAGCAGGAGTTGGTTGGATTGTAGTCAGTTTTCAACTGAGTGGAGTGAGTTTTGTGTAAGGGATTGAAGGTTTTCTATGTTGTCAGCAGAGCTGATGGTGGCTGAGTCATCAGCATACTGAATAAGATTGGATTGGGGGCAGAATGAGAAAAGGTCATTGGTAAATACATTGAAGAGGAGAGGGCCCAATATTGATCCTTGTGGGACCTCTATCCTAACTGCTAGAAAGGGGGAGTAGGAAGAGTTCCATCTAACAGCCTGGTGTCTATTAGTGAGGTAATCACAGAACCAGGAGGTGGTGGAGTTTGAGAAGCCTAGGTTGGAGAGTTTATGGTGAAGTATGGTATGAAATACAGTGTTGAATGCTTCCAACAAGTCCAGAAAGAGGGCTGATGCTATTTTGCTATTATCCCTGACTTGAGCGATGTTATTAGTAAAAGATACAAGAGTGGTAGCTGTGCTATGTGTGGGGTGGAAGCCATGTTGAGTTGGTCTAAGTAGGTTTTCTTGTAGCAGATGATTAAGTACTTGCTTATGGATACACTTTTCCAGTATTTTGGAGAGAGGAGACAGTATGGCAATTGGTCTGAAATTGGTTGGCTCACTGGAGTTTCCTCCTTTATGAAGTGGTACTACAAAAAATTTCTTCCAAATTTCAGGGACTTTGCCTTCTTTTATGGATCTATTAATCAGGATAGATATGGGGTAAGCTAGAGATGTAGCTGCATGTTTAAGGAATAATGGAGGAAGGTTATCAGCTGAGGGTGAACCAGGTTTTAGTTTAGTTAAGAGCAACTTGATATAAGAGGTGGGAACAGGTGATAGTGAGAATGAGAGTGAGGGTGAGAGAGGTGAATAAGAGGTGGATGAAGATGTAGATGGATTGAAAGAGATGCGGGTGGAGAAGTTAGTTACAGTTAAGTTTTCAATGGTTTCAATGAAGAACGTATTTCCAGAGGAGTTTTGTCAGAATAAGGTGTGGGTGGGGAGTACCAGGTGAGAGAAGTTTATTGCTAGAGTTCCAGAATTTTTTAGGATTACAGTTGAGATTGTTAAGTGAGGATTGGTAATAGGTCTTTTTATCAAGATCGGTTTGTTTCTTAGCTTTGTTTCTAAGTTCCCTGTAAGAGATAAGGTTGGAAGAGGTATTATTGCCTTTCCAAGTTTTCCATGCTTTATCTCTGGTCTTCATGAGTGTAAGGGTAGTTTTAGTTAGCCATGGGGCATATCTGAATTTGATGCGCGTTTTCCTAGTGGGGGCAAGGGAGTTGAGGATGGATAGAAAGGTGTTGTTGAAGTGTAGGACTGCTTCATCGAGAGTGAGATTCGAGAGAAAGGACCAGTTTATAGTAGAGAGGAGGTGATATAGTGAGTCATGAGAATAGCTAGATAGATCATGGGTCACCTTATATTGTTGCGCTTTATGTAGGTGTTCAGAGTTTCTGTGAACTAGTAAAGGTAGGTGGTCACCTAATGTGTCTGGTAGAGTGGCTGGATTATGGTAATGTTGGGAGTGAGATACTAGTATCCAGTCAATAAGTGAACCAGTAGAGGAAAAGTTATGAAGGTGGGTAGGGGAAGAGATGAACTGTGTGAATCCATACAGGTTGAGAGAGGTAGAAGGTGATTCTTTATTGATCTGCAGCCAGTCAATGTTGACATCTCCTAGTATGATGGTTTCATAAGGGATAGTTTTAGATATCCAGGATAGAAAGTGTTCTAAAATGGGGACATTATTTCCAGGAGGGATATAAATTGATTCAATGACAAGTTTTTTTATGGTGGCTAAGTTTAAAGTCAGTTAAAATGATCTCAGCTGGGAGAAAGTCAGATATGGGAAAAGAGATCGGGGAGACAGACAGGCAGTTAGAATACATGATTGCAACTCTCCCTCCTCTTTTTGAAAGTCTGTTATGCCTGAGGATATTGTAGCTAGGGGAAAGAATTTTTAGAAATACTTGGTTTTAACCAGGTTTCACACAAGGCAAGTATGTTTGGGTTATGTTGAGTGATCCAAGCATGAAGTGTGTTGTTTTTTTTTAACTATACTTTGGATATTTATAGATGAGAGGGTGAGTCTTTTTTGGGGAATAGTATTAGTAATGGATGATGGAGAGGTGGAAGAGAGCACAGAGATGGTAGCGGTATTGAACGTATTTTGAGGAGAATTGTTAGGACCTGGGTCAGGGTGGACATGTCCTGATAGTAATAGGTTGGATAATATGAAATTGATTATTGGAGAGACTGGGTGCATGTGTAGATATTTGTTTTTATGATCAACATGCTGTTTAAGTGTAAGGAAGTATTTGAATCTATGTGTGGCAATAATGATGAAGTTAGATAGGGAGGGGGAAATGTGAGTAAAGGTAGATGTGTTGTGGTTTGGAGATAAAGTGAGTGTGGGTGATTTGGTGTGTATAATAGTAGTGCTTTGACAGCATGTGAGAACTGACAGAAAGAGTAATGTAGTTGAAAAAAGAAGGAGAAATAGTATATTAAGAATAGTAGGCATATTAGTAATTAGAGTAGTGTGAGATAGATGTGATTGTTAGTTCAGATGGTGATTTCAGATGGTGATGAAAGACTATAGGAATGGTGTAAGAGTGTGAGTACTAAGGGGGTGGTGATTTAAAAAGGTGTGGGTGTGTTGTGTTGTATCATTGGCTAGTGAAGTGGGTAGACGAGGTGTGGCTAACTATAAAGGAAATTGAGTCAGGGGTGGGCAGGAATTGGGGCAGGATAGGGGAGCGAAGTGAGCCCAAGTGATAGGGAGGGCAAAAGGAGTGGGCCGCACAAAACCAGATGGAACTAGCCCAGGAAAATCAATCAGCCAGTTTACTTCAGGTATGGTAGTTTGCATCACTTTTACTATTTGCAAATAACTTCTGTGTCCCTGGGTTTGGTTGTTATTAGCAAATGTGTAGGTTTTGCTCCAATTGGTTTCCCCACTCAAATAAACTTTTAAGTTGCTTCCAATAAGGATTAACAGTCAAAACCTGTGTGTTTGATTTATTTTAAAAATGCTCAGTGAGACCTAAAAGTAGCTGGTGATTGATTTAGAAGTAATGCTGCCACCAGTGGTATAGCTTGGAACAAAGTCTACACTGTGGGTGGGGGTGGGGGGTCGAGCCAGTTGTCCCTGCAAGTGTGCACTACCTTTACAGCAGATTAAAAGCTTAAGGATATATCCACATTAGCTATGTGGAGTGTTTGTTGCCTATATTAGCAAAAATAATAGATTCTTTCTGATGGTACGTACATTTACTTTTGAAACATTTATTCTCAAATGTTTAGGTTGATGCTTGCCTAAAACAGCTTCAGGCTGCAATTGAGGGGACTTCCTATGGGTAAAGCTAACTGTGGAAACTGTTCTGTAAGGGAAGAGACAATATAAGAAATATTAGAAATATTAGGTGGCTGAAAGTAGTGTACTGGAGTTAGATAGAATATGATTAGTTAGTTACACAATGCCTAATACCTTGTAGCTACTACGCTGAGTTTCAGACATTTAACATAAGTACAGTGTTTGGAATTCAGTTAGCTTTTCTGTAAGGTTGACAGGTAATAATGACAGCATTAATAACTCGTACACAGTGGGGAGCCTTTCAAGAAATGAAAACCAAGTTTCCTTCATTCAAGCAAAAACATACTGGCTTTTAAATTACTTTCTTATGATTTGTAACAACTTCAGAAGCATAGTAAAACGTGTGTTTGGTAGTTTGGTGACATTATATGTCATTATATGTGAAGGGGATGTAATTTTCATGTGATTTGTACTGTCAGATGTCATGAAATTCAATGTTATGGGTTTTAGATGTTCTAGTCCCAATGTTATGAAATTAGATGTTATGGTGTAATGGGTATTAGATGTTTTGAATGGGACCCATATATATATATATATATATATATATATATATATATATATATATATATATATATATATATATATATATATATATATATATATATATATATACATATATACATTTATATCTGTGTGTGTGTGTGTGTATGTATACACACACACACACACACACACACACACACACACACACATATATATATATATATATATATATATATATATGTGTACATATACATTTACTACAACAAATCTGTTTTTGAAAGGTGGGGAGAAATCAGTGTGCACACTGACATGGGGACTACATCCAGTGTCCAAAGGGCCAGTGAGCACAGGGTGGAATTAAACTCCAGACCATGGAGCTGCAAGCATGGAGGCAGACAGCTTAACAATTAGCCACCATGGTCCCCAAAGTACTTTTATTATATATATATATATATATATATATATATATATATATTTATAGAGAGAGAGCGGAGTGCAAATTTGGCAAAATGTGTCTGTTATCAAATCATCTATCTAAAGTGTTTTAGTGTTGCTGCCATCAACCTATCACTGACTGACATCAGATAAGCTGAGGAAATTGTGTATATTTGGATAAGACTTTTTTATTATAACAAAAGGAAACACAAAGGGCAAGCTGGATAGCTTCTGTGACACAAGAAAGCTACCGCATCAGGTATACACAATTTTCTGTGCTGTGTGCAAAAGTAATTTTGCATGCAAACTCACAGCCTGCAGCACCCCATTGTAAGAAGTACACTGTGTTGACTGAATGAAGCATTTTACTGAGCTAAGACATGAGAGCAGACAGCTCATAGTGACTTACTTTAATTGGGTTCAAGGATCAGTATAGACAGCTTATTCTGACTTATATTGACTGGGTTCAGAGATAGTTTAGACAGCTCGTTTTGACTTACATGGACTGGGTTTAGAAATGAGTATAGACAGCTTGTACTGACACATTGGCTTTAGAGATACATGTAGAGAACTCTGACAGACTGACTTTGACTGCGTTTAGGGTACCTCAGAGAGCTCACACTGACTTACACAGATTTGATTCAGAGCTGATTGCAGACAGCTGACACTGACATTGACTGGGTTCAGAGATGAGTACAGGCAGTTTGAATTGACACACTGAAGTCCAGACAATTTTCACTTACTTTCATTGACAGGGTTCATAGGTGAACACATATAGCTCACACTTACAAACTGTTTGGGCTTATTACCACTATTGTTTTGTTATTAGAAATGTCCACTCTACGTAGAGCTAAGTTGCAACTATCCCATATAGCTAAGCATAGAATTTCCTTAGTCTCACTAGATGTAGCAGGAAAGAATGAGTAAGATATGAAGTAAGCAGATATGGAGGCTACAACTACTAGAACATAAAAAAAGCTGGGAACAGACTAAACCAAGATTAATTCTAAGCAATTGTTTTAATAATAACCGAGTGCACTGGGTTATCATTGGTTTTGTACAGGGGTCAGGTATCTAGTGAAATGGTAGAACCGAAAGAGAAAGACAGACTTACTTTGCAGTTGGCACTCTTAGACAGGGTGAACATACTGAGGCTGTAGAAAATGTTTAGTAGGTTTGTTAAACTTACAGAGTATTCAGTAGCCTGACAGCTGATCTCAATTGCAAATGCAAAACCATGTAACACATATAAAAACAGATAAGGAATTATGGAAAATCCTGGTGGTTACTAATCAAAAAGGGATCTTGAAAGAATGTATACAATGATCTTAAAGTTTTGAAACAAGGTAGTGGACTAGCTGAATTATGGGATGTATGTGGAAAGTACAGCTGTTTTCTTACACAACTATACCATCCCGTTGAACTTACCAAAACAGTAAATTGTCTAATAGATCACTGTTGCGGTAGAAAAGTCTATTTGGGTCCCACCCCCTGTCACCACCAGCCAGTGTTCAAAGCTTTTAGGGTGCCCTCTATATGTTTTAACTGTTAGGAGCTCAAGGGGAGCTCCATATTGATATAGTTAGAAGGTCAATTTCTTCAGAGTTTTTTTGCCTAGAAAAAAGAGAGGTAATTACTCTGAAAGCATAATGCTAGGAAATAAACCCAGCAGTAGATGATACTCACAAGGGTATATACATCCACATACCCTGGCAATACAAAAGGAAAAACAGGCAAAATAAGGGGGCTGAAGGAAGGGAGGGAGGCTACTGCAACAGTGATCTATTAGGGCATCTACTGTTATGGTAAGTTTACTTACACAGCTGTACTATGTTCAACATTTAGATCTCTGTTGTAGTAGGCAAATTCATTAGGGTTGCTTATCAAAGTTTAGAAACTAAGAAGGGAGGAGGAAAATACACTAAGAATCCAGGAGCCCTTAGCAAATAGTCCCAGCAATGCCTGTTCTGGACCTAGAAAAGGTATCCAGTTTGCAGTGCTTTAAAAAAGTATGTACAGCTACTGCTTCTAGAATACTTCTAGGCTCCACCCCTTTCCAGAAAGCAGCTGAAAAATCTAAAAACCTAGTGGAATGGATCATAACCCTGCCTGGAACTAGCTTATTATAGTAAGCATAATAAAATACACTAGCATGAGATGACCATCTGGAAATAGTCTGCTGGTTGACCTTTCCGCTTATCTTCCTAGGAAACAAACAGCTGATCAGCTTTCCGGGAGGCTTGAGTTTGTTTAGGCATTATCTGAGCTTGTGGACATCTGGAGTGTGAAGAATGTGTCTTCCTTGTTCCTGGGTTCAAGGAAGAAGAAATTAATAGTCTGGCTCAAGATAAACTCTGAAATGACTATAGGTATAAAAGAAGGGTTAGGTCTCAAAGAGATCCTCTCCTTGTGAAACATGAGGTAAGACTGACTTACTTTAAGTGCTTGCAACTCAGATACTCTCCCAGAAGAAGTCAGAACAATGAGCAAAAGAGTCTTCCATGTTAATAACCTCTGTTTGGGCCAAGGAGATGATTCAAATGGAAAGAGTATGCTTTCCAAGCATAAAGTTAAGATCCTAAGTAGGAGCCACCTGTTTCCTAGGCAGACACACATGCAACACTCCTTCAGAAACTGTTTAGAAACTGTGCAATTTGAGAATGTTTAAAAAAGGTGGGATCTAAGGATAGACCACCAGAAATGGTCTATAAATGAACCTTGCTAGAGGAATAAGAAAGGACAAAGGACAGTAACTCACATAAATAGCCAAGTACCAGAGACAACTGGACCTGAAGAGGCACCAACCAAAAAAATCTTTTCCACTTGCACATGTATGATTTTCCAGTAGCAGTTTTTTTGCTCCTTTAGTAATTCTTGCACACAGTCACAGAAGAAAAGGTGCTAAAAAGGTATCATTCTATCATCTAGGCAGTGAACTGAAAAGTTTTCAGGATGGGGTGTATCAATCAACTGCTGTCTTGTGTGAGCAAATCCAGTATGTGGGGAAGTCTGTGGTAGATGTCCTTAGATTGAAAAGAAGGGAGAACCAGTGTTGCCTGGGCCAAAAGGGAGTGACCACCACAATTTTGAAAAGTCCCTCTGGATCTTTAGAATACCTGTGGATATCAGTAGAAAGGATTGAATAACATACAGGAATATCCCTGCTCATGGGAATGAGAAACCACCTGTTTTACAGGCCTGTTTGTAAGGAGTCTTGAAAGAGAATTTCTTTAGTTGTCAATTCTGAGAGGAGACAAACAGATCTACTAGAGGTGTACCTCACAGTTGAATCAATTCTTGGAGACCCCAGGATTAAGTTTCCATTCATGTGGGTTTGTCTTGGCCTTACTTAGCTTGTCTGCAAATGAGTTTTTCCCTATCGGAATATATGATGGCTGAAAAGTCAAATAAAAAAAATATTTGCTATCTCTCAGGCTATCATAGCACATCAACAAAGAAAGTATGATCTGGTACCCCCTATTTGTTTATCTGTCACATCACTATGGTGTTGTCTGTGTAAACCTGTAGAGATCCTGCTATCCAAAGATGATTTAAGGCTTTAAAACCCACTCATTTCAGCCATCTCTCTACTTATGTGCTCTTGTCTGTTGTGAAGGTTCTACAGACCTTGCATGTTCATCCATTTGGAGACCACTTCCAAACACCAGATCTGAAGCACCTGTAGTGACAGACAGGTTGGGGGTCAGAAAAGAGAATAGGAGACCTGAACTGCAAGAGATCTAGTCTTCCCACCAAAGAATCTCCTTTCTTACAAATCCCAAAACAGGGATCTGAAAATATATAGGGTGGAGGTGTTAGTACATACCTACTTGAGGTACCACTGGATCTTTCTCAAGTAGAGCCTGGCCAAGGCAAACATGATAGTCATCAAAGCCATGTACACTAATACACTAAAACATTCTCTTGCAGTACCTGATTTTGAGTGGAGGAACTCAGGAAGAACTTTTACAACATCCTTGCTTTGTCAGGAGGAAGAAAGATTCTTCCCCTTGGAAGAATCTATCAGACATCCTAGGAATACAGTTCTGTGAGAAGGGATGAGAGAACACTTTTCTAAGCTGATTTGTAAACCTGGACTGAATAAGAGGTACTGAACAGAAGCTGGAGAAAAAACTGCAAAGGTGAGACGATTGTACCCTTGGTGGAGTGGAAAGTCAAAAAGGTAAAGGCAGAGAATATAAGCTAGACACAGCAAATCCTAAAAAAAATCCAAACAAACAAAAAAAAAAAAAACACACACACACATTTGAACAGCTTGGAAATAGGAATTTGATGATAAGCATCCTTTAAATCTAGCTTTACCAAGAATGCCAGAAATGGGGTCAGAGGTAAATGGAAGTAGCGCTAACTCATCCACCAATAAAGATCCGTTTTAAACAGCAACAAAGTATCAGATGAAATATATATATATATATATATATTTTTTTTTTTTGACTTGATTGTCCAAAATGGTAGCCTGGAGAGATAAGATACCAGTCAAACAGGTTCAGACCTATAGGACAACATCAAACGGTATGCTCTGAAAGTGTAACCTAATAAGTTTGTTCAGAAGACAAAAATAAATACTTTAGCATATGAGTATGACAGTTTAAAATCCTGAAAGATAAAATAGCAGAAGAATAATCTTTATTTTCCAATTTGTCAAATGCTTTCTCATCCTTATTAGAAGGAATGGGGTTAGCAGCAATAATCTGTTTAGCAGATGCAGCTTTAGATAAGAGAAATAATTGATGGTTTTGTATTAGGGTTGTAAAACACACATATGATGTACCATAACTTGTCAGACTTCCAGAGGACAGGAAGTTGACTATTAGTTGAACTAGAAGCAGTGAGAAAAAACATTCTCAAAAATAAGCAAAACAGGAGGAGCAGCGGCACATTTAGTCATATCCAAATGTAAAAAATCATAATATGTTTTTTGTGCAATATTAATTTCATTCTGTAGCCACTTAGACATGTCTTTCATCTTAGATAAAGTTTCAGAAAAACATAACTCTTCAAGAAGGAAATCTGAAGCCATATTAGTGTCCTCATAATCAGAATGTTCAAACTGAGATTTCCTGAAATACAACTATCGCCCTGCCAAGCCTGCTCTAAAATTCAAGTCAGAAAGAGAGTGAACTCTTTTTTGCTTCTTGCTTTAAGAAGTATCAGGCAAGGAAAAGGCATAAATGAGCTCCTTAGTAAATTCAAGCAAATCGTTCCTGTCTCCATGGATGAAGGAACAGGAGCAGGCAATATTTTCTCTTTATGCTCACCTTTACTGGGAAGCCCTCGGAAAATGACTTATCCACAGAAGGCTTACTCATTCCATATGCAGGTTCTCTATCACAGCTAAGTGAAGAATCTTCACCCACCCCTTCCTCGTAGACCAATATGTGTTTCTCTATTGCCCACAAAGGGCAACCCTACAGTTGCAGAGGAAGTAGCTATCCCCCAGTAGGCTGGCTGTAGGTGCAACGATGGCAGTGTCAGGGGAAAAGATGACTGGTCTGAGAAACCAAGAGCAGCCTCAGCACTATGCAATAGGAGCTGACCTGACACCCAAAGACTCCCACAAAACTTTCTTTTTCTTGTGTACAGTGGAAGGTAAAACTACTGATACTAGAAACTGCTCCAAAGGTTGTCCAAGAATGAGATCTCAAAGGCAGATATAGGCCCCTGAATGAATCAGTAAAGGATACAACAGTGAATGAGTGTTACTATAGTAAGTAAACCCCTGACAGTCCCACACTAGCACACTCATACTCCAAATACACAAACTTAGAAACCTGTGGGAAAATTGTGTCAAGAAATAAAATGTATTTTTTACTTAAAATCTTCACATAAGCATTCACACTAAAACTCCCTTAGAAATGCAATGACAGCCCCAAAAACATAAGAGTTTTCTAGCAATCAGAATATTTTAGTCAGAAAAATATGTTTTGCTCAAAAAATCATTTAAGTGGAAAGTTTTCCACAACAGTGAACTTATCTGTCCAACCTTCTAGGAATATTAGCCGACTGACAGTTCCATGTAGCCTGCTGAAGGAGTGTTCTTAAGCAGCAAAAAAGCTCTGATGAAATGGGTGCTCCACCCGCATTTATATGGAGGCCCCTTCAGTTCCTAACAGTTAAAGCACATACAAACTGTCTTATAGAGTTGAAAGCTTGCTGTTGTTGGCAGGGGTAGGGCCCAAAAAGCTTAGGCTACTGCAATAGTGCTCTAAGTGCTGAGCATCTAACTTTCATTGAGAAGTAGAAGGAGGTCTTGCAAATGGGCCTCTTCAAAAGACTGCACGCAGAGCCCCATGCGTAACTCCTTTATTTTTTAAATTCTCCTCCATTGGACCTGTCCAGTGGCTCCACTACCTTTACCCACATAGCTCATTCATTCCATTGTGGGCAAGAACCATGCATCCAGGGCTAAGCAAGAGTCCTACAACTATTTGTTCTTGTGTGGGAAGCTTAATCAGCCCAGTTGTTTCTCCTCTGAAGAGAGTCAGGTGTTACAGATTAGGCCAGCTTCCAGGCCTAATGGGATTGATTAATCTCCCTGTGGCAGCTTTTTCAATATTGACTGAATGCTGCCTGCTGTGGAACTTGTGCTTCTGCATGCTGCCTTTGCCCTAGGTAGTGCACCCACACAGAGAGAAAGTGTATTAGGTAAGCAACTGTTCAGTGGATGCAACACCTAGTGCACCCTCTAGGTCTCAGCCAAGTAACACATCAGAGCAACCTCCCTTCCCCCAGCATGGGTGAGTCAGAAGTGGGTACTCACTCCCAACCTCTCCACCTGGGTTTTCTAGCACATGAGCTGCTGATTGAAGTAAGGTCATTTGGCCACAGTCAGGGCTTCACTCCTCTACACTACAGAGCCAGGCACTCTGTGTGAAATTCTGTAAGCCAAAGCTTGTGAAAGACGGAGAAATAGGATGAATCTTAAAGGCCGTATGGTGTATTAATCAGTTGTGAACCAGCTGTGTCTTACAACAGAGTGTTAAAGACTCCATCAGTAATTTCTTAATGGAAAGTCAGCTAAATAAAAAGAGACCAAGTAATAAATAAACAAATATCACTCATTCTGAAAGAGAGGAGTAATGGATCAGAAAACAGAAACACTCATCTTCCTTAAGTATGAACTCTAGAGAGAAAGAATCTCTTTTAAATATAAGGCATTACATTATATAAGATGAAGATGAATAGAGAAATGGGACTAATTTGGTGAGTTAAGGCTATAAGCAGTTATCAAAGTTCTATATTCTTGGGTTTGACCCTGTGACTATGAGTAAATCTGTTTGCTATTGTTTAACCGAACGTGTGTTTGCCGACTATAAATATCGAAAATCAAGTATTCGATCTGAAAATGCACACAGCATGTAAACATCGACTTCACATACCCGAATATGTAGTTACATTCGTCCTTAACTCTTCTATGTATCTCGTGCGGTGATGTCACCACATCTCATATTTAAATTCGGCAACCTACTTCCGGGAAATTATATAATTCGTAACTAACCTATCGCTTCTGTGGAGTGTAACGAAAGGTCGACATAGGCCATACAAACACAGCATGTTGGTAAGTGTAGTATATCTACACTGTGGTCAATCTCCTTGTAAGTGATTATAAATGCAGACCAAACATTAATAGTGACTTTGTCTCCCTTTCCTAGGTGTAAGACAGATAAGGATAAATGAGCTCCTCCAATAGTAGTATGCATTCGCCTGGTAAAGTAGGTGATATATATCAGACTGAGCTAAGCCAGAAAGGAAAGAAACTGTTAGTAGTTACAGGTTATCAGTAATATCTTGAAAAACATACTGACACCAGTAACTATTGGTGTTGCTGTTTAAAACAAAAGGAGAAATGCAAAGGAAGGTGTGTCACGGAACCTGTCACAAATGGTGAAAAACTGTTAAAGACAGCCACGCATTTCCATGCCCCCAATCCTATCACTTGTGAAGGTTTAAGAATTTGTGCAGCCATAAAAAGAAGTGCTGCAAGCAGATTAGAAAATCCCTGCAAAATTGTGTCCGAGGCATTAGTAACTACCTCTGCAGATGTGGTTAACACATTACCCAACTCTGATGCCTTAAATCAGATGGCGAGGAGGGTTAGGCATAAAGAACGGTCCTCCACTATGCATTCACCAGTTACTTTAAGTGATATAAATGCTTCGCTGTTCAATATTAAATGTGGTTCTGTTATTGCCCAGCACTTTAAAAAGGATGGTGTTGCAACTAATGCAGTGGTGTTAACCACTATGAGTAATTTGCAGATTATTTAAGAATTTGTGCAGCCATTAAAAGAAGAGCTGCAAGCACATTAGAAGATCCCTGCAAAATTGTGTCCGAGGCATTAGCAACTACCTCTGAAGACGTGGTTAACACATTACCCAACTCTGATGCCTTAAAGCAGATGGTGAGGAGGGTTAGGCATAAAGAATGGTCCTCCACTATGCATTCACCAGTTGCTTTAAGTGATATAAATGCTTTGCTGTTCAATATTAAATGTGGTTCTGTTATTGCCCAACACTTTAAATAAGATGGTGTTGCAACTAATGCAGTGGTGTTAACTACTATGAGCAATCTGCAGGTGATGTGTAATTCAGAATATGTGTTAGTGGACGGAACATTCCCAGTAACTGTTAAGGAATGCAAACAGGTTTATACCATTCACTGCTGTTTGCAGGATGGGATAGAAAGCAAGGTAGTCCCTGTGGTGTATGACATCCTGAACTCAAAGACTGAGAGCAATTATGACTCTTTCTGGACAACTGTAATTGAATTGTGTACCCAACATGATCTGATTTTCAAACCAGAAATGGTCTTGTGTGATTTTGAGAAAGGGGCGATAAACAGTATTCTCAAGCATGTACCGTCAAGTAAGGTGAAGAGCTGTTGGTTTCACCTGTGCCAAATTGTGTGGCGGCACATTCAAAAGACACAGCTTGCCACACTTTTTGGATCAGATATCCACTTTTCCTTACTCTGTAAGCAAATACCCACCCTAGCCTTTGTGAAACCGGAGGATGTTTTGCCTACCTTCCAGTTAATTGAAGCTGATATGCCACAGCAGGCTAGACCTTTGTGTGAGTTTTTTAAGGAGAACTACATTATAGGGAGACTTCGTCATTATGGCATTAGAAATGCCACTGCTAAATGTATTCCACCCTTATATAATATAGACTTCTGGAATCGATATGACACTTGCTTACTGTGGTATCCAAGGACGCAGAATACTGTGGAAGGTTGGCACAGATGCCTGCGCAGTCTGTTAGGGAAGAAGAAATTGTATCTACATGATGTCCTATATGCAATAGAGTTGGAACAGAATCATGTAGAATTTTTAAAGCACAGTGCTTTGACTTGCCTTCCCCCTTCTCCAAAACGGAGGTGACGTACAAAAGGAGTCATCTTTTATGAAATTACTAAGAGGAATGATTTCACATCACAAGGGTTTGTGCAATTAATTGCTCAGCACTGTTAATTTAAAAGAGGTGTAATTGCTATTGTATTTAAAGTGATATTAGGGTGCATCTATAGTCTGCAGTGTTTCCTCACTTGTTACATGTTCAAGAATCCCGGAATCCACTGTTACAGTTGTGGAACATGGCTTATATACACTAAAGATGTTTATTTATGGGACGGTGCTTCACTACGTATATACAAAGTGTTTGATGTTGTTACAATGGCCGTTTAGGATTGTTCGACGTAAACATCGAATTTGAAATCTGTCCATTCGGAATGGCGTTTTGAGCATGCGCACATGTGATTTTCGACAATCTGATTTGAAATTGTAATACTTAAATATTATGCCATTTGGGTAAACAATAGTAAACTGAGAAAATCATTTAACTCATCACTGTTTCTGGGTTAAATATGAAAAGAATTACTGTTGTGTGTATGGCTTGCCAGTTTAATAACTATAAATAAATAAAAAAAAAAGTGTAAATATTTATAAAGAGTTTAAAAGAAATGTAAAGAAGTATTCATTCACAGAAAGGGTTGTTGGAACTTGCTTAGAATTAAAGTTAAAATGGTGTAGTCAAAAACAATCAGTGTCTTAAAATATGCAGGGAATTCACAGGGGAATAGCAATAAACAGAAGATGAATGGAAAGGAATGCCCAAGACCAGTTAAAAAAAAAAAACAGATTGGCAGGGCCCATCTGGCATACTGGGTGGGCCAATTAGTCCTCTTCTGCTGACAAATGTAATGCTTATATCAAGACATTTGTCCTACAGGCCTATTTGACAGAATACCACATTTTAAATAATCAGTTACTACTCAGAGTTCTAGGCTATAAACCAGTTTTGCTCATTTTTCATTGTAGTAATTGTCCTAACAATTTTACATGTGGGAGGCCTGCCTCTGCCTTCTTTTAGGAATAAGTCCCCCCTTCCCATTTAGTGGGAGGACAGCCATCTAAACATGTGTCAGTTACTGTGGTGTTAGCTGGAGGCGATCTGCAGATAACTTGTGATTTGGCATGGGGATAAGAAACTTTGACGCTGTACAGCTGGTTATGTTTGGGCTGCACCATCACCGGAAATGTTGACTGATCTTTGGATACAGAGGCCATCTGGTAAGGTTTAAACCAATTTAACACGGATTACAGTGTGGTTTTGCTCTTTTTGCAGTACCCCAACCCCCAATTCCAAACACACACACACACACACACACACACACACACACACACACACACACACACACATATACACATGTAAGCACAGAGTGCTGGCCAGCTTCTGTAAACAGACACATTGAGCAGTCCTGAAAGAGAATTATTTTCAAAGCATTTCATGAGATAACTGCCACCTAGAGTTTCTTTGATATTACTACAACTTGTGAATTTAAAGGGAAAGCGACAAAAAAAAAAAATCTCCCTGTCTCAGCTGGTCCCAAGGACATGATAATGTGTGCTGTACTTGCTGCTGTAGTCTTACTTTCCAGCGTGATATGTAGCTTTTCCAAAGGGTGTCACAGCTTATCATGCTGGTGTAATTTGTATATGCAGGCAAATTAACAGGAAGAAAAAGCATTACACAACACTGATGTGTGCCTGTACCTGCACTCCTGTATTGTTAAAGTCATTGGGCTCTGTGCAGCTATCAGTATTATAAGCAATTCTGTCTTCATTGATGGTTGAGGTAATGGAGAGAAGGAGGCAGAGCCGTACTGCAGAAAAATCACAACAATCTGCTTCAGCCTAAAACATTTTCAAATCTCTTAGTAATTGGTTTTATTCTCCACTCCTGCACTTTGCCATAGAATGGCAGATCTCTTGTTAAAGCTAAGCTTATTAGAACTTAGACTGTTTCACCCACAGCTGTTATTATTCCCTCTCCAGGTTCATCACATAAATAATACCCAAAAGGGTAAGGGATGCAGTGGAATGTCAGATAGTGTCATAAAGTTAAAAGCCCTAGGAATAAAGTTGTTTTCATATGCACCCACACTTCTTGAATGTGCATTTACACTTTTAAATGGCAGTAAAAATTACAGCATTGTTCAGAAAATGATTTGTTCAGAAAACGATTAAACCAATTAATTAACATATTTATGTTTTTATTTGTTGAGGTATGTGTTGTGGGTCTAGTGTCACTTTTTAAGTAAGGCCTTTTTGCAATAATACAAATGGAAGTACAGATGATTCAAGGATGTATTTGTGCAAAAGAAGAAAAAAAATTTGATATTTCAAATACAGTAAAGTCAGCAATCCAGTGATGAAATAAGAACAGCTAGTAGTTTAGTACAGCTAAAAATAAAAAAAAAAAGTTTTTGCCTTTTAAGTTCAACCTCATCAAAACACTTAATAACTAGTACAGAATTACCATGCTGCCCTGCTGGACTGGGACAGTCTCATGGAAGCACCTGCAGCAGTATCCAATGAGGATACCGGAGTTTTATGATGGAAAATTTAAGGAGTACAGAAAAGGATGCTAACATCAGGAAAAAAGCATACCTTGGTGACTGTAGTTCATCATGGACAGCTGATGTGAGAGTGTGAAATCAGGTGAGTGTTGGATGCCATCCCATGGAAGGATATAAACCTGCTTCTAGGGTTTGAAAGACACCAGTATGGAGATAAGATGTGTTTGTTCATTTAGGGACCAAAGGTCTGTGCAGGAATAAATGTAAGTTAGTGCAACTGAAGCTTAAGATATAGAACAGTAAGGATTTTAGGCAGGTGATGCATTTGGTAATACCTTCCTAGGGTGCTGGTTATCTAGACAGGTCAGACTGCAGAGCATAAAAAGCTATTTCAGCTAACCCATCAGTCACTGAAGATTACACCCACTATTTCAAGGACCAAGGGCCCTCAGTGAATAGATCAAATGCTTCATTATGAAATAAACTTGTTGAGGAGGTATTAACTATAAAATACAGTGAAAAGAAAATAAAGATGCTGATTTAGTAAATGTGACTCATGGGCAGCACACCAAGGGATATTGGATAACCTCTAAGAAAGAAGAAAATGACAAAAAACATAAGACTGCAAAAATGGCAATGAAGCACGGGCAAATGACTGTAAGCATGAAGGAAATACCTGGGGCAGCTTGGTTCCCCTCACACAAGCTGAATAAAGGCAATTAGACACTCCAACAGTTGCCAGTTATTATGCTCATTCCATTTTCAAGTGAAATCCTTCTTTTAGTGAATGAAGATGTACATGGTGAGAATTCCAGTAATTGTTATACAGCTCTACCTTTTAAATTCAATCCTTCCTTCACCTCTCTGTACATGTAATATAATAATAATAACAGCCATTTGTTAACCAGGTAGGGACACCAGACACAGAATTCCTTTTCAGAAGCAACCTGGGAACAATGGCTGGTTAAAATACTTGTTCAAGGTCACATAGTAATCAAATGAGGACTGAGGGTGTCAAACCCTGCACCCCTAGAACTATAGCCTTAACATCCTGCACCAACTGCCAAGCAGTGATTTCAGTTGAAGAATGGGCTCATCTTCTATATACTTTCTCTGCTGCAAATTTCTGCTTTCTGATATTTATCTGAACCCCCCCACTTCTTCTTCTGCCCATTACATGTATACACTTTTGGTCCAGCAGCATGTGGGACATAAGATGGCCTCAAGTTATTACTATTACAGACAGGAATAACCCTTTTGCACCTATGCACCAACAGACAAAAGACTGACAGCAAAATTTTGGAGACCATGACTGCAAATGGTTATTGTCTGGAAGATGTCTTACGTTAAAGGTCTGCCATGTGGATTTTTGTTTTTAATGTGCAGCCTCCATCCTCCTTATACCAAAAATACATATTCCTTACCTTAAAGAAAAGTTGTTGGCTTTACTTTTTTATCTTTTTTAATATAACCTCACTGTGGAGAAAGAGAAGAGGCTCTATTGTTTTTTTTTTCATAATTAAACCAGTTTATGCTTGATGTCATCCACATCCTGTTAGTTTTTATTATAGTCACCCAATGGGCACATTTTGTGATATAGTCTGTATATGGAGGCTTACTCCATGTTTATGTGGGAGTTGATATGTATGTTTGTCATTATTTATGGTGCTGTTTCTGCAGTAATCATACTGACCTCTTAACT